>NW_023245137.1:0-2877 GCF_002007445.2 Ailuropoda melanoleuca
AAACAGATCGGGTTCATTTTCAGACATAGCATGGAGTCTGTGGACTCTAAACACCTGACCTGTGGAATGGATGAGCATATAGAATAAAAATATGATTTCTTAACCTCAAAAAAGATGACAAACCCATAAATACCTTGCATTTAAATGAGACTTTACTTGAGCTGCAACTCCTCCCCTCAAGACAGCAAAAAGCAGGGTTTCTGATAGGCAAATTGGAAGAAAAGAAATTTGCTTTTAGTTGGTCAGTGGAGAATTTGAAATTGTTTTTACAACCTGTAGTAACCCAGCTTACTGTCAGTACATAAGAAGGGTGCAAAAGTTAATGTGGAAAGCCTTTCTGGTCTGATGCTCTGCGCCTCTAAACAGAGAAAGCTTGCTCGTTTTTCTAGACACGTGGAAACTTGTTTAACCTGCTGAGTTATGCAGGAAACCAGGTATGTGTAATGTCAGAGTGGCCTGACATCTCAGCCACCCAAAGCAAAGCACACTCCGCAACTTCATATTTTGAGCCTTTCTCACCTCCTCTGGCCCCTCTTCCCCATCCTTTAATGCTGCCCCTTTTTCCAAGCACCCGTGTGACCTGTACAATATCGTCTTCGCCAGAGCCGTCTTGAATGGATTCTTTAAATGCATCGGAAGTACATGTCTGCCGATAACTGGCACAGGTACTACTTATTTCTTGGGATACTGGCATCTAGTGGAAACCTTCCTGACCTCACCCATATGGACTTCTAACGGTAAAACTAAGGCACCATGATGGGATGGGGAGAATGGAAGCCTAGACATTTGGCTAGTGGAGGTGCCTCCCCCAAATCTCAAATCTCTGAGAGCTCTTCCTATCTCCAATTTCAAACTGACTAACATTACAGCACTTCTCGGAACTTCCTTCTAAAAGAGATCAAAAATCTACTGATTTATTATTATATAAGAAGATTCATCTGTGTCAGCCTACATGGTTAACTCCATGATGTATTCTCATTTGTAAGTAGATTTTCTAATGTCAACCAAATTTTAACAATAAAGCAATTCTCAGGACTTCACAGTGAGGCTTGTTGGTTCAGATGGCTCAGGCAGAATTTGTGCAGCTGACCCTTCCTTTTTAGAATTGGTTTATTTTTCTCACCACCAAATGGTGTAAGGAATATTTAAGTGTAAAATGGGCATTTTCCATCCACTTAGAGATGAGGAAGTCATGGGAAGTCACTGATGTCTTCCTCAGGCTATTAAACTCCTCTTAGCTTTTCTTCCTCTCTCCCAACATACAACCCACGATGGAACCTTTACCAATTTTATACCATTGTCCTCAAAATCCTCTACCATTTTTCTTTCTACTTTGTTTGCTCTGATGACCCCTAGACTTGGACTAATTTACCAATCTGCTTTTATCTCCTCCTACGCCCAGGCTGGTGGAGTAAATCACACCAGTGTTTTGACTAAAATTTTGAGATCTCCAGAAATCCTTCTATGTGTAGTTGGCCAGTACTCCCTCCCATTATTCATAGTGTCCGTTCTAAACATTCTCTATTTTTCTCAAACCCCTACCCTATCACATTAAAAAACAACCTTTCCTCCAACATGAGCTACAAATTCTTTCAACTTCTCTGGGCATAAACTCATCTGTCTACATTACCACTTTTTTTCTTCCTATCTCAAAGAAAAATGTCTCTTCTTCCACCATTAATCTTTTGATTTAAGCTCTATTCCATTTCCATTTTTTTCATCCACCCATTAAACACATACTTATCCAATATTAATTATGTGCGACTATTCTAGAAGTTTGTGGCACTGTAGCAAGCAGGTAACTCTGGATGCGGAAGACAAGAAATAAAATCAATAAATTAATGCTATGGCCTCAAACTGTGAAAGACTATGTTTCTGTTGTTTTAAGCCATAAAGTTGGTTACAGAAGCCACAGAAAACTAATATAATTTTCATTTCAAAGAGTGAGTTGCTTCTATAACAAATACCTAAAAATGTGGAAGGATTATCCAAGTAATAGCCAAAGAATTGAATAATACATAAAAGCTGGGAGAATGTTGAGAAGCATGATAGGCAAAGCCTAGATTGCCTTGAAGAAATTGTTGATAGAAGCACGTTAAAGATGCTACAGGTGAGTGCTTAGAAGGAAGTGAGAAGTACAGAAAAGAAAGATTCTGTCCTCTTGAAGAATACATATATTGTCTTGAACAAAATGTTGGTAAAACATATGAGCATTCTAAGTGTGTCTTGTGAAGGTTCAGAAATAATGCAGAATATATTACTGGGCACTGGAGGGAAAAGGATCCTCACAAGATAGTGGCAAAAACCTTGGCTAAATTGTGTCGAATAGCTGGGTGGAAGCAGATATTATAAGCCATGACCTTGGATAGTTAGCTGAAGAGAATTCCAAGTCAAGTGTTGAAGGGGTGGCCTGGTATTTCCTCTCTGTTCATAATAAAATGTGAGAAGAAAGAGATAAATTGAGGAAGAAACTGATAAGCAGGTCTTTTTTTTTTTTTGTAGTTTGTTACAGCAGACACAGAAAACTAATCCAGCCCTTAGTGAAGAAAGGGATATCTTGTATTATGTAGAAATGCCAATTCGTGGATCTCTAGTATAGAATCAAATCAGTTTAGGCTGCCTGCTAGTTGATGTTAATGTTCGACACCTGATCACTAGATCAGGATAGCTGATGAAAATGTGTCATTTGAATTTACATCACTTGAAGATTCAGGACATGCTCCTATCAGCCCTCGGTTTATTTATTTATTTTTTAAGATTATCCACCAATGGTAAGTAAAATTAAATCCACTTTGTTTTAGAGCTCAAGTTCCCGAACGGGCCTATCAACAACTTGTGGGTTGTCTACTTGTTAGTAGATTTTTACTTACATTGTTT
>NW_023245139.1:0-1826 GCF_002007445.2 Ailuropoda melanoleuca
CTAAAAACCAAAAAGCCTTTTTGTAAAAACTGTTTGAGTTATTGCAGCAATTTTTTCTATATAAATTAAACCATAGAACTTGTTATAAAACCATACATTGGTTCACCAGGCTTCTCTTGTTGGAGATGATCTGGTAGGTTTTGAAGTACATCAGCCACAATGCACATAGCCCATCTCAGGAGTGTTCCTGATGCATGAAATGAATCTTTTGAACAATAGGCAAAGTGTGGGAGATGGATGTGTAACAGACAGTGAAATCATGAACAGAGACCACCAAGAGAACTGCTAGCAATTTCACTACACCGAGTGTTTATTTAACTGTGGAAGAGATCATATTTAGCATAGAAAGTACCTTCTTTACAGAAGCTGACTGCATTGTTCAGCAGATAAATTGCTTTTATGGCTAAAATGTTAGACTGAAGCTGGAATTTTAAGGCTGCAATTCAGTTGTTGAAACCATATTGTTGAAAATCTGTATACTTTAAATGTATGGTTAAAAATATGTTTTGGCATGATTTCTGATTTATCCAACTGTATAGTTCTGACAGTAGAATATTTGGGCAAATGATTGATGACTTGGTGATTTTTCTGAATTGTAGGTTCTGAGAATTCCTAAACTGACTCATGTCGTCAAGAGAGGTTTCTGAATGTGATTATTTAAAAGGATAGACTCGGTAAAGATTTCTTGGCATTTCTACGCTTCTTTCCTTATTTGTTTTGAAGACAGTTTCACGAAAACATGTTCAAAGCAGGTATCCCGGACAGCATTAGTTTGCTGACCCCTAGAGGAAGAAACGGGGTACTGACTCTGAGGCCGGAATGCAGGATTGCCAACCATCACCTGTCTGTTCCATGGAGACTATAGTAAGCCTGCGTTCTTCCGATGAAATAGATAGTTTGCCTGTTGTCATCATGACACATGTTTATACCTAATAACTAAGAGGCACATATAAATGCTCTCTTGCTCATGCTATTTGAATTTCTTCTGACTTCTTCCATTCTGAGCATCTAGGGAGCAAAGAGAAACCTGATTAGATTTCTTTGCTTCTGGTCCCCTCAGTATCCTGACATGTGTGAGTTCTGAGGCAGCAAGGAGCATTGACCGGATGAATGGGTATGGTTGTCTCCTGGCAAGCAAAAGGTTAGCCTGTGTTTTCCCGTACATAGCTTATTTTTGCTCCTGAATCCTGAAAATCTTTAAAAACCCTATTTGATTTTTTAAATAATATTTTCACCCTCTTGGTTGAGTTAGAGAAGCCAGTCTGCCTTGTTTGCCCTCCCCCCCTCTGTTTCATATAGCCGGTGACATGCGCATGTGTCTCTAGGAATGTAAACCAAATGAGTGAGCCATTGACTTATGAGGCTTTCAGATGCCACAGTGCAGGCTCCCTGCTTTCACCAAGCTCCTTCTCCGCTCTAGCTTTTCTTTCCGCAAGACCTTCCTGCATAAGAGGATGAAGCCGTCATCATTTCTAAGACTTTGAAAGCTTCTGCTCATTACTGACAATTCATGGCTTGTCAAGCTGTTTTGCCTGGCAAGCCACGTGCGTCCACATTTACTATGTTGGTGATCACAAGCATGGGGGCAGCTCTCTTTATTGGGACAGCCCCACAGGGCCGAATCAATCACATCCTGTTGTGCGTGGATCTGTATGCAGATTGCCTTTGCACAGCATGACTTAATAAAAGATGGTTAGGGTGGTATTGTTTTATTATAATTATGATGACTTTTCTCAGCTGTATTAACGTCAGCCTCAACTGCACAATAAAAGAATTCTTGGTGACAGGAGGAGGAAGTGTGAGAACTGCCATCATTTGACTACTTC
>NW_023245140.1:0-585 GCF_002007445.2 Ailuropoda melanoleuca
TGTAAGTGAAGGCAGCTTCCACTGATCATTCTTTCTCCCTTTCTCTCTCTCTCTCTCTCTCTCTCTCTCTCTCTCTCTCGAATTATTTGCCCTGGGGAAGTAAGGTTAAAGGCAACCTTACAGAAAGGCCCATGTGGCAAGAACTGAAGTTTCTTGCAAAAAAGCACATGAGTGATCTTGGAGCCAATCGTCCAACTCCAGTTAAGTCCTCACAGATGATAATGGCCCTGGTGGAGAGTTTGACTACAGTCTCAGCAAAGACTCTGATCCAGAACCACACAGTTGAGAGACCCCCAGATTTCTAAGCCTCAGAAACTATGTGAGACAATAAATGTTTTTTTTTTCTTAAGCTTCCAAGTTTTGGCCTANTTTTCTTAAGCTTCCAAGTTTTGGCCTAATACAAATAGGTTACATTGGGGGAAATGAGACAGAAAGCAAAAGTTCATGCATGTAATAAATGTCACTTCTAAACAATTAGTAAGGTTTGGATATTTACCTCACTCGAAGTTTGATATCTGGGTTTAGAGGTAGAAGGCCAGCAGAAAATAGCCCAAAGTATGAAATTCTGCAAGTTATAAACACATG
>NW_023245141.1:0-1826 GCF_002007445.2 Ailuropoda melanoleuca
GGAAAAGATTCTACTACAGACTCAGCTGGGTGCTATTTCCTGATGCTATAATTTGGGAAGGACTCCCAGGGACTTTGCTTTGGTTTTGGAGAGATTTCCATTTGGCCGACCCATTAAAGAGGGGCCGCTGCTTTACAATTTGCTTCTTCCAGCACGGTGGAGTGTGGCACCCTGGAACGGCAGTTGGAGGTGGCACTGGGGACAGGGCTCAGGTAGGGATGGAAAAAAAACTCCAATCTCTGTGTTCAATGGTGATAATGACCCTGAACCAATTATCAGAGGCTAAGGGGGCTGAACATCCTCTCATTCAGTAGGATCTGTGAGAACCAAAGACAGGACCTAGCAGCTCCGGGCAGGTTTTCTGAAGATGGAGAGGAAGGAGTCCAGTGGAAACACAGGGTAGGTTCCAAATTACAGCCTTCTTGTTTTTAAAAGGGACCTCTGGAGCCCAGGCTATTAGAGTTGTTGTTAGCTAGCCGTGGATGCTGGAGCCCAGGTGCCCGTGTGAGAACCTCAGCTTTTTGGGTGACGAGTCACCTCACTTCTATAAACACAGTTTCTTTATCTGAAAAGTGGGAGTGTCAATAGTAGCTGACTCATAGGGTTGTTTAGAAGATTAAACGAATTAACATATGTAATGTGCTTAAAAGCATTGCTGACATCTGTTAAACCACATGTGTCAGACACTATTATTGTTATTACTATTATTATTTGAATACCATTAGCGAGGACACCTGGTAGTGACAAGAGGCGATAGACCGTAAGGGAGGAAACAGCTGAGCCATCCTCTCCCCTACCATGTGGGGATTCTAGAATGGAGGCCCAAGAACAGTCGAGCTTGTGTAAGGTCTTTGAGAGTCTGCGTTAGAAAATCCTTGGTGTGGGGCGCCTGCGGGGCTCAGATGGTGAAGCGTCTGCCTTTGGCTCAGGTCATGATCCCGGGGTCCTGGGATCCTGTCCTGCATCAGGCTCCCTGGTCAGTGGGGAGCCTGCTTCTCCCTCTGCCTCTGCCTCTCTCTCTCTCTGTCTCTCATGGATAAATAAATAAAATCTTAGAAAGAAAGAGAGAAAATACTTGGTGTTTCCTGGTCTGAGCTTCCTGTTTCCCCAGCTGCACTCCAAGTTAATCAAGGCCTCCAGAGCTTGCTCTATTCGGTCATTCACCCCTTCGCTCATCCCGTCAATCAAAATTTACTGAGCACCTACTGAGTCAGGCACTGGAGATAAAAAGGTAAGTGTTTCTGCTCTTAAGAGGCCTATAGACTAGTGAAGAACACAGACAAATGAGCCATTAACAGGGGTCTGAGAAATGTTCTTAGGCATTCGGTGGGTGCATGTTCAGCTGAAGGCACCTCTCTGTGCTGGTCACCCGGATGCGTATCAGTCCGGCTTCGTGTCCGCTGTGTGAGATGGATACGTACGGAGAAGCAGGGGCTATTAGGAGACCACAGACAATGAACACTTAAGACAGGGTCTCTGCTCTGGTCCACAACTCCAGCAGATGCCATTCACCTCGGAACCATTGTACATCTTCATACAGTAATTATTACGGTTTTTCCCCCAGCAGACAGCTGGCTGGAAAAAAGGGCACTTTTTTTCTAATGTGTATGCGGTTGCTTGGGGTAGCTAAGAAGCATGTAATTCCTGGCCTTTGGACTTCAGAGCACCCTGAACTCAGTTTTAAGGGATGAATGGGAGGTAGCCCAGTGAAAAATTGGAAGTGATGTCTCAGGTGGGGGTGGGAGGGAAGTCTAAGGGATACCGTGGAGGCGCAAGACGGGGGGGTAGGGATGGGGCTACCGGGGTCCAGCACCATTTGTGAAGTG
>NW_023245143.1:0-1826 GCF_002007445.2 Ailuropoda melanoleuca
TTCTTTCTTTCTTTCTTTCTTTTTTTGGCCAGGAAAGATACTATTTGACATTTAGAGATATTATAAATAAATAAATAGATTTATTTTTAGACATATTAATTGCTATATTTATTAAATATATTTTTAATTTATTATATTGAATAAGTATTTTCTTTTTATGACTTATTGACATACTTATTTAGAACTGTGGCAAGAACATTGTTTATTGAAATTATTAAATATTAAATAATTTAATTACTTTACTAATTTTTATAATTATGTACTTTTATATATTTTCATATATATTATAACTACATATATAAAAATCTTTAACTTACATAAGGAGACTATAAGTATCTCCTTGCTATTCAGGGACTAAATAGCAACTCCTTCACATGGGAATTTGTTAGAGATGCAGAATCTGGGGCCCCATTGCAGACAGACCTACTAAATCAGAATTTGCATTTTAACAAGACTCCTGGTGATCTGTATGCATATTAGAGTTTGGGAAGCATTGCAATATGTTCCTACTACCATTAATAAATCGATAAATGATCACAAAATTTTAGAAAATATCAATTAAACTGGTATTAATCATAAGCTTGCTACATTTCTTAACATTAATATAAAATTTATTAAAGCAAGAAAATGGAAACAAAAATATGAAGTATTTACAGCACATCTTTAAGGGAGAAATTTTATGGTCATAAATAAAAATATGTGCAAACTGGTTCTATAATGTTAAATCTGTTTTCTCTAGAATATAGACATGGATAAATTCCGAAAATAATAATGCTTGTAACATGAACAGATGGTATCAATGCTATAAATATTAGCAAAAAACTTACAAAATGAATACGCTTAAGAAAGTATTGATACAACCATACACCATTCTCACATATCTGTCAGCACACAACAGTAAAATCTTCAACATAACAATGATGGTAATAATAGTAATGTTAATAACTTTGGCTAATACTTAAATCATGTATACTCTGCACCAGGTGCTGTGCTACACACTTTACATAATCACTGACTTTAATCCTCACCATAATTCTATGGGACTGGTGCTATGATTATCTTCATTTTAGAAATGAAGTAACTGATCACGGAGAGTTAAGTAGCCTGCCCAAATACATTTCTTTTCATCAAGATAAATATATCTAACTATTCCTACTCATTTATCATACTGTTCAGCTGAAAATATTTACTTTTTTAGACATGCGAGCAATTGCAAAAATGGCCCGTATTCTTTACCCTCCCCTGGATCTATGCCCTTTAGCATGTAATTTGACACGTCCTCCCACTAGGAGCCAAGGTGAGGAAAGTAGAGGTTGACAAGCACTTGTGCCCCTGGACTTGCCTTCCCCCCTGCTGCGCAGCCATGACAGCATGCCTGGGTGAGCCTGCTGGAGGAGAGACATAGGGGAAGTAGAGGCAACTGCTCCAATCTAAGCTAGCCTCTCTCCAGACACAAGCTCAAGTCCTGCCCCAGATCTACAGAGCTGCTTAGCCAAGCTGCACCCGACCCCACGTGCCCAAGCTAGACACTCTTAACTGTTACATGCCGCATCACCTCTCGTGGTTGGTTGTTACATGGTTACAGAAAGGCAATTGATACCTGATATAGATAATTGCTAATTCAACTTACTCCTTCAACTAAAACAGAGAAAATCTGTATCTTATCAGCTGATCTTAATATCTATTCCTATATGAGGAAGAAAATATAGATGGAAAATAGTAATGAATGATGTTCACTATCATGCTGGCAAAGGTGACACATCTCTCTATATAACTGGTAAGGAGAGGAAAAATTAAATCCTCAAGAGAGTGTAAAAAAAAAAAAA
>NW_023245144.1:0-1827 GCF_002007445.2 Ailuropoda melanoleuca
CGGAACACTCAGGTGGATATACACAGCCTTTCATGGGTATGGGAAGAGTTAGGACAAAATCACTGGTGGTAGCAGCATGAGGTGGAGGTCAAGGGCTGGGGACCGTTAAAAGAAAACACACCCAGCCTCTGAAGGAAATACAATCAGTCCTGAAGAGATATCTGCACCCCTATGTTCACTGCAATATTATTCACGATAGCCAAGACATGGAAACGACCTAAGTGTCGATCCACAGATGAATGGATAAAGAAAGTAGGGTATAGATACACGTGGAATGCTGTCCACCCGTAAGAAAGAAGTAAATCCTGCCACATTCAACAACAGGGATGGACCTTAAGGCTATTTCTAAGTAAAATAAGTCAGTCAGAGAAAGACAAATAGTGTATTATCTCACTTCTATGTGGACTCTAAAAAACAGCTAAACTCAGAAACAAAGAGTAGGATGGTGGTTTACAGGGGCTAAAGGGTGAAGGGGAGATGTTGGTCAAAGGGTATATACTTCCAGTTATAGGTTCTGGGGACTTATGCACAGTATGGCAACTACAGTTAACAATACTGTATTACATACTTGAAAGACGCTAAGAAAGTAGATCTTGTTTTTTACTACAAAACAATGGTAGCTATGTGATGGATAATAAATAATAGATATATTAACTAGTCTTATTGTGGTAATCATTTCACAATATATATGTGCTAACAAATTATCACCTGTACTCCTTAAACTTACACTACGTTATATGTCAACTATATGTCAATAAACTTGGGGGGGGGTGAGAAAATGTACTCAAACCTACATATTCAAATACTGACTAACACATGTATCTCTTAAGAGGCTATATACTTTTTTCAGTGATGCTGTTATATTTGAAAACATTTTTGGAAACATGGAAATTTTCAGAAAGCCAAATTAGAAGGCATACATGAAAATAAATCACCTTTTTATTTTTTTACTTCAACTTCTGTTGGGCAGGGGCTTTTTTCCCCACTGTATTCACGAGATGTGACTCTGGAAGTTTTTTGGCTATTTTTGAAAAGAAACTTGGAAATCAAAATTTCTATTTTTCTACCACTTAGGCTGTCCAGATCTCAGTTCTGAGAGTGGCAGCAGCATTGGAATAACTTATATTTTAGATCATGATACAGAATTTCTACAGTTTTTATTAAGAAAATAAACTGCATTACTTTGTAGTCATTTTATCGATCTTGTGTATTATTAAATCACTGTATTTTGTAGGTAAATCAAACTCAAAGACTCAGGATCCCACCCCCCAAAAATGAATAAAATGAAATCAACCATGTTTATTCCCACAGCAGTCTAAATTTTAACGAGAATATTTGTAAAGTAATTCGGAGCTCTTATTCTGTGAATGCAAATCATCAGTATTAAAGTCAGCAAATAAAACAGCTGTCCGTGACAGAGACAGGCAAGGTAAAGGTTCTAAACAAGTGCTTAACGAAAGTGTTTGAGGAGCTATTTCTGTTCTCCACCTCGTAGCGGCTAATTTATCCTTCATAGCACATTTCTTGTCATGCCTGATACCAAGCCTGTTTAGAAATTGTCAAGAGTGTGCATGAACCCACAGACTGCTGCACAAGCATCTAGTTGACCTCTGCAATGGCAAAACACTAGCCAGAAAGTAGGAGATAGTATAAAGTCAATACTTGGTAAATTTTAGACACTGAACACAATTATCATGGTTTCACTCATTTATGGAACCTAAGAAGTAGGAAGATCAGTAGAAGAAAGAGAAGAAAGGGGGGGGGTAAACAGAAGGGGGAATGAACCATGAGAAACTATGGACTCTGGGAAACAAACTGAGGGCTTCA
>NW_023245145.1:0-1827 GCF_002007445.2 Ailuropoda melanoleuca
ACACACACACACACACACACACACACACACACACAGAGGCAACTGAACAGGATCTACATAAAAGAAAAGCAGACCATATCATCACTATGATATATGGTTCATCTGATTTGATTCAGCTCATTTCCCTGGAAGAGATGCCTGCTGGGAACTGTATCTTTTCTGCTTATTTTGAATGCACTAAAAGACCAATTATAAACACTGGCACAGCATTTTATAATCTTATTTGTACTTTTATATTTTGTTTTACAAACTTGTTTTAGTTTATTTTTCTATGGATCAAGTAAACCATCCAGACTTGTTGCAATAGTGGTAATGATACTTACCTGCAGTCCCAGTAAAAGAGTCCAAATCTTGGAATGAGGCTTAGTGAGTCCTTAAGCAAATAATTACATTTCTATAAACCTCAACTAACTTTATTGGCAAAATGAAGATAATAATTATTTCCTCCTAAACTGAGAAACTGTACAAATATATGCAATCCTCTAAAACAAAGTTTGTTGTTACATTTCAGCCAAGAAATTATGATCAAGGTCTATTTTTTTAAAAAAAGATTTATTTCTTTTAGAGAGAGAGCGTGTGAACACATGAGTGGGGGGAGGGGCAGAGGGAGAGGGAGAGAAAGAGAATCTCCAGTTGACTCCCCACTGAGCAGGAAGCCCAATGGGGGCTCGATCTCACAACCCTGAGATCATGACCTGAGGTGAAATCAAAAGTTGTATGCTTAACCAACTGAGCCACCCAGGCACTCCTCAGGGTCTCTCTCTTAGAACAGGGAAACATCTTTTCAATTCTTCTCCCCTCTTTTAATGTTTCTAACAATATTTTTTCTATGCTGATACCAAGTTTTACACAATTCTAACTATTTAAATGATAAGAAAATATTTCACTTCTCTCGTATTTATTTAGGTTTCTTTATTAAGTAGAACTTAAAAGGTTGTCCTTCTGTAGATGTTATCATGTTTTCTTTGCATCACAGATCAAGTCACTCTATTTGTCTTTCTCTTTGTAATTTGCACAGTGAAATTCTCTGAGATCCAAAGTGAATTTAGAATTCACTCAAAGTCACTCAGGTCACTCAAAATATATATTTTGGTATCTTGTGTTAACAGTAGATAGAATTTTTTGTCCAATAGTCAACTATTTGTCCTAACACTATTTAATAAATAATACTTTTTAACCCACTAAACTGGGGGTTTTATCTATATATCTTAAAATTTTATATAAGAGTCTATTTCTGGGCAAACTCATTTAATCTATTTATTTACCATTACCATACTTCTTTTGTATTAGATAATAATTTTAGTATCTCTTAGCCAAGGTTTCCTGCAGTCCCACTTTCCAAAATTCTATTACGGTTGCTTTGCTCTTAATTCCTCCCCATTCATTTGAGTTCGTTTTGGTTAATAAGAAGGTAATCATATTGGAACCAAATTGCACACTTTTTAGAAGAGATATAACTGAGCCAGTAGAGATAGGAAAGGAGACTGAATTACCACTTTTGGGAAAAATATTCTCTCCCTTATTTATGTACTGGGCCATTGGAAAAGAAAAAGGTACAACTTAAACAATAGAGGTTTTCTCATGGCTGAAATACTGCACTTGCCAGGTCATATAATAATCTAAGTATAATACTACCATTACTTAGATCATTATAGTTACATCCCTTTAAATGTTTGTTTAGGAGTAAGGACAAAGAATTAAACTATGGTATTGTTTGGGTGATTAAATTGTAGCTCATAATGGTTTAACCATTCTTTTTTTTTTTTTTTTATGTTATGTTAGTCACCATACAGTACATCATTAGTTTTTGATGTAGTGTTCCATGAT
>NW_023245146.1:0-1827 GCF_002007445.2 Ailuropoda melanoleuca
GCATACAGCCTCTTATATACATTCCCCATAATCTTATGAGCTAAATTCAATTGAATCTCCTCTTTTCGGGCAAGGGGATGAGGCACGTGGAGGTGAAGTCGGCTGACGACGTCTCCACAGCTATAAAATGAGGATCATAATGCCGTATCCTTCACTAGGCTTTCTCCAACTAGACTGTGGATTCCAAGAGGGCAGGAACTTTTTTCATACTAACTTCTATATTGTCAGAGCCTACAATTGTGTTGGTCATTGAGGAGGCACTCAGTAAATGCTTGTTGAATGAATGAATGAGTCACCTTATAGATGAAGGGACCACAATTTAGAGAGAGAAGATACCTTGCCAGACAGCTAGATGAGGAGGAACTTTGAGGAGAATCAGAATCAGTGTTGTATTGGCAAATGTGTAACAACCAGCTCCCTGAAGCACCAATATCCCTGTAGCATTTGTTTGATTTCCATAGTGTAAATACTCCCACTGTGGCCAATTTCAAGTAACCAGCCTCATGTCAACTTGAAAAGTTCCTGACAATTTAACCACAGGCTCTTGCTAGCCTGTTTATACAAACTGGCTCCACCGCACCAAATACTGGGACAGAATTCTAAAGGGTACACAGTTCCAAAGGGTACATTCCCACCGATATTCATCCTGCCCCTTTGAATTAGGCACAGTCCATACAGCTAAGGGGAGGGGGAGGACACCCAAATAATTTAGTTCAAAGCGATTGGACAGGTGATTCTTTAAACACATAAACCCAATCACAAAACTTTACTGCTTAAAACTTCTCAATTTATTTCCAGTGTTCTTAGCATAAATCTAGTCTCCTTACCATGGCCCATAAAGCCCATTGCGAAATCCCCTCCTGTGCCAGGCACGGTACTAGGCTTTTTGTACTAGGCTATAACGGTGAACATGACGGACACAGTTCCTGCTCTCATGGAGCCTGTGTCCGATAAATAAGGCTGCCAATAAACAAGTGATCAACCATTAAGTAGAAAATTACAGATGGAGGTATGTGTGCCATAAAGGACGTGCTGGGAAAGAGAATTATGAGGAATGAAAAGGGGCCGCTTACTTGGACTGAAAATGAGTTGAGGGAGGCTACACTAAGAAAATGACCTTTGAGACCTGAAGGATGAGAAGGAGTTGAATGAGGTATGGGACTGGTGGCCAGGCAGAAGAGGAGAGGATTTGGCCCTTTGAGAAGTTCTATAAAAATAATTTCTGTATAATTCTCCCATGTGGAGATGGGATGGGGAGGGTGGTTCAAAATATTGCTGTGGTGTGAATGTTTGTATCCCACCAAAATCCTGAAATCCTAACCTTCAAGGTGATGGTATTAGGAAGTGGGGTTTTCAGGAGGTTGATGATGTCATAAGGGCAGAGCCCTCATGAATGGGATTAGTGCTTTTCTATGAGTCTGTAGAAAGATCCCTCACCCCTTCCTACCTGCGAGGACATAGTGAGAAAGTCTGTGACCCACAGTGCAGCCTCACCAGACAACAAATCTGTTAGTGTCTTGGTCTTGGACTTCCCAGCCTCAGAACTGTGAGGAATAAATTTCTGTTGTTTGCAAGCCACCCAGTGTATGATATGTTTCTCATAGCAGCCTGAACGGACTAAAACAAATATCATGAATGTGAAGGTCAGGGGGCTAAATGGCTAAGAAGACTAAGGGAGAGGTTTAACACCCTTATTTAAATCTCAGAAGCTCAGATGCACTCTCTGAATGGTTCTCTTCCAATCATGGCCAACTTCCTCCTACAGAAAACCTTTTACGTCTCTGGGGTACAAACAAGTTCCCTTCGGGCCTTGCAATGATGAATAAG
>NW_023245147.1:0-1827 GCF_002007445.2 Ailuropoda melanoleuca
GACAGAGAGACAGCCAGCGAGAGAGGGAACACAGCAGGGGAGTGGGAGAGGAAGAAGCAGGCTCCTAGCGAGGAGCCCAATGTGGGGCTCGATCCCAGAATGCTGGGATCACTCCCTGAGCCGAAGGCAGACGCTTAACAACTGCGCTACCCAGGCGCCCCTACTGTCAATGTTTTTGTCACCTTGGTTAAAAGGATTGTTACCCAGGACCTATGATCCTATTTAATCATCTGTTTTAAAACCTCTTAATATGTTTGGCAAAATTCCAGAAAGTCAAATCCTAAATGAAGTCTTTTGGACCTGGAACTCTGATTTGTTCCAGAGGGTCCCTGAAACATCTCAAAAGATTTGTTCTCTCTCCTTATAAAAGGAGAGCTGTCAAACTAATCAGGTTTACTTGATACGCCAAATTATACAGAAAGCCTTGCTAAATGAGAAGTGATGTTTAACCTTCATAGGTTGTATCTGTATGGGTGGATATTATTAATACGTGTTCCAGAAATTGTATAAAATTTCTTAAAATCTGATATATCCCTGTATAATGTCATCAGTCATAATTCTAGTTATCATCTTAAAATACGTGCCACAGAAATAACCAAATATCCTTGTCAATTGCATTAGAATGAACTCTCATCAGATCTTTAACCATGGCCATTTTAAGTCTTTTGTCATTTACAGTTATTTTTTTATACTAATGTTTCATGAATGCTTTTCCAAGCTGCTATGATTCAAAAATGCTTGCCTTCAAAAAGATTCATAGAAAGAATTCTGACAAGTACTCTAGAATACAGGTTTCTGACAACTTTAAGATCGTATCATTGAACTGGATAAGAATTTTCAGAACTCCATGGAAAAAAACTGAGGGATTCATAAAACTACTAACCCAAGATCAAGCAAAATAAGAATTAAATGGGACTGAATAAACTGATGAGGATGATTATAATTTGAGTTTTTATTTGAAACACTGCTGGTTCCTTAACATTTTGTTTAAAAGATTTAAGAAAGAGGTGCCTGGGTGGTCATCCAGTTAAGCATCTGCCTTCAGCTCAGGTTGTGATCTCAGGGTCCTGGGATTGAGCCCCAAGTTGGGCTCTCTGCTCAACCAAAAGCCTGCTTCTTCCTCTCCCCTGCCCCTGCTCTCTGTGTCAAACAAATACATAAAATCTTTAAAAAACAAAAAAATAAAAGATTTAAGGAAACCTGTTCTCTTAAGCTTTCTATGACTTAAAACAATTTGGTAAAGGATACCTTTGTAAACAAAATTGAAACATTTATCTTTTTCTCCTTACCTAATTCCTCCAGAATTCAGAAACCCTTAGTATCTTTTGTTTCATGGCTATGTAGTTATTTGCATAAATTCAATATGAATCTGTTCTCCCTGTAACAAGACACAACTGGAAACACTGGCTGTACTGCCAAAGTTTTGACTGGAATGTCACATTTGAGAAGGATGGGTATAATATCAGATATGACCAGACAACTTTAAGAATCTAAGATTGACTTTATAGAGCCAATAAAGCCCCTTAAAAAAAAATTAAAAACCCAACTGATATCTTGCTTTCAGGATTCTCAGTCTTATCAGGGGGGTAAGGAAGGTCAATTCCTGGCAGGCCCAAGAACCTCAGGATCTCTTAGGGACCTCCAGGAGAGAGAAGACAGGAATTCACCCAAATCTAAAGGTATTGGAGGCAAAGTCTGATGGTGAGTCCTTAGCTTGGCTCCCTAGCCTTCAGAAGCTTTTAGAAGTCCACTTGGAGGGGCGCCTGGGTAGCGCAGTCGTTAAGCGTCTGCCTTCGGCTCAGGGTGTGATCCCAGTGTTCCGGGATC
>NW_023245148.1:0-909 GCF_002007445.2 Ailuropoda melanoleuca
TGACCTCTCAACCTCAAACTTTTGACATTATTCTATTTTCTCTCTACCTCTGTCTTAACCTGACTCTTCGGATACTATTGTTTCCACCCAGTGAAACAGATGCTGCTTATTCATATTTTTCCCACCTGCTCCACTCCCAGATTTTTGTTTCACATCTACAATCGGGTATATTCAACAGTGACCAGCTGTTCAAAAGCCAAAATTTCCCCAGTCATCTCTCGTTGGGTGAAGTTCACCTTCAAAGACTCCTAGTGATGGAATCAGGACTCCCTGAGGGTTGTGTATTGAATACTCTTTTTCTACTACCTGCACACACGGACATCGTGGCTCAATAGAAAGTACTTGCACAATGAGTTTTTACTGAGACTCCGTGCTGGGTGTGGAGCCTGCTTGAGATTCTCTCTTTCTCCCTCTGCTCCTCCCCACCTGTCCCTCCCCTCCCCCCCACCTTAAATAAGGGATGGGAAGGGGAAAAGGCAAATGAAACAGAAAAACAAAATAAAGGAAAAACAGGAAGATTCTAGCAATATATGGTGAACACATTGGAGAAAAGGAAGAGAGATAATACAGCAAATGAAATTGATTCTTTAGGGCAGAAACAATTGGAAGTAAGAAGGTGAAGAGGGAGAAGAGATTAAGATGTGGAGACAAATTTGACTTGAAGAGAAAGTACAAAAGTCAAATAGACTGGCAGATATCGGTCTGGGGATGTTTTCAGTTGGCCACAGAGGCATCACGCTTGTATGTTGTATGGATAATATTAAGCGAGCTTTTCATGTCACTTAACACCTTGCCAAATTGCCATCTGAAAAAGTGACTCCAGTTCAATTATAAATAGCTTGACCACCATGCCATATAAAGTAAGACATATTTTACCATGCTAGAGTTAAGAAACTGGTTTGGGGTGCC
>NW_023245149.1:0-1828 GCF_002007445.2 Ailuropoda melanoleuca
TGTGTTCCCTGTCTCACTGGCTGACCCTCTCTGTCAAATAAATAAATAAAATCTTAAAAAAAAAAAAAATCTTCCACAAGAAGATGGTACACAGTTATTTTCCTCTTTAGCAGACTAGATTGGAATAGACCAATTATCCCCCTGAAAACAAGTAGAAACTCTGAATAAAATACTTTTTAGATACTCTATTTGAAGGTATTAAAAAGCAACCAAAGCAGTGAACATGCATGTGTGTCAAGATCTGCAGAGAACACAGGATGGAGATGAACCTGACACTGGAGACAGCTTGTTGCCTCAGGCATTTGCCAATGCAACTTGGCAGTATACAAGTCAATAACAGGAGAAGCAGATACTAATAGAGACATAAAGAGAAAGATAACAACAATGGTAGAAAGCAGTAGCTGAGAGGCTGAACTAAGCATTAAGTCATCTTAGGGAGCTGGGGAACAGATATTGGAGTTTAGGGGGTGCTGATAATAAGGGGCCCGGATAAACATTTCAGGTGGGATATCTGAAGGAGTACACCAACAAAATAAGGGCTAAGTCGGAACAGACTAACATTCAGGATGACCAAACCAAGGCGAAATCAACTCAACTCCAAAATATATTAAAGTGGCGTATCTCTAGCTAAACTGATTGATAGAAGCAAAATGAAATCTTACCTCAAGGAAGACAGCATCAGATCACTGAACCATCTCTGCAATTCTTCATGCAGAATATTTCACATTCAATAACAATTTTTTTAAAAAAATTTATCATTCAACTTACCAGGAGTCAAGTCTAAATGTCAAAAACAAAAAATAGAAAAGAAAAATACATGGTTTAAAATAAAATAAAATGCTCATAAGAGACTCAGATACTGGAGCTATCAGACAAAAAGTTTAAAATAGCTGTGAGTCCATAACATTAGAAGATATGATGAGTAATTTCAGGAGACAACTGGAGTCTATTAAAAAGAATCAAATGGAAATCATACAATTGAAAAATATGTCAACTGAAGTTAGAGTTAATAAAACTGAAGAGAGAATTTATAAATTGGGAGGTTGGTCAGTGGAAACACTAAGACTAAAGCATAAGGAGATTTTTAAAAGATGAAAAAAGACTAAAAGCCATATTGAGATACAACGAAAAAGTAGAATATATTTGTTATTAAAATTCCCAGAAAAAGTGAAGAAAGGGAACTTTGCAGAAGCGATATGTGAAGAAATGTTGACAAATAATTCTCCAAAATGGAAGAAAGGCACTAAACCACAAATTCAAACACCGGTACAATCACTGAGCTTAAAAACAGATATTGTAAACTACCCATTAGGACCTCATAGTAAAATGCTGAAAAGCAAAGAAAACAACAAGAAACCTTAAGAA
Source organism: Ailuropoda melanoleuca (assembly GCF_002007445.2). Lineage (NCBI taxonomy): Eukaryota > Metazoa > Chordata > Mammalia > Carnivora > Ursidae > Ailuropoda > Ailuropoda melanoleuca. Next base: position 1,366 of record NW_023245149.1, read on the forward strand.
CACCACCCCTGATTATCTTCAAAGGAACAACAAGAAAAGGAGCTGATTCTCATCAGAAATAATAGAAGTCAGAAGACAATGGAATATGTTCAAAATGGTGAAAGAAAATAACATCCAAAGTAGAATTTCATACCCCACAAAAATATCCATCAAAAATGGAAAAAAACAACAGTATTTTCAAACAATTAAAGAGAGGAAGTTTCTCACTGACAAACCCACACCAAAAGAAGTACTTAAAGAAGTTGTTCTAATGGGAAAGCAAACATAAATAAGTTGATAAATCTAAACAAAGACTGTATAAAACTACAATAACATGGGGGAGTTTAATGTACATGCAAAATTAAAATGATTAACAAACCAAAGGCAAGGAGGGTTAAATGACTTTAAAATATTATAAGGGGGGCGCCTGGGTGGCACAGCGGTTAAGCATCTGCCTTCGGCTCAGGGCGTGATCCCGGCGTTA
>NW_023245150.1:0-1828 GCF_002007445.2 Ailuropoda melanoleuca
CACCATGCAATACGTGCCCTCCTTACTACCCATCACCAGTCTATCCCATTCCCCCACCCCCTTCCCTCTGAGGCCCCCAGTTTGTTTCTCATAGTCCATAGTCTCTCATCCTTCATTCCCTTTGGGAGCATTTTAAATTAAGGCAAATGCCTGGACTTTTCTTACAGTCACTCAACGTGGGAAAAGGGCATGACCTTGGCAAAGCAGCTGTCTTCAGTCAAGATAATCCCTGATGGTGTCTGAGAGTTGAGAACTGTTGGTAACATTCCTTCAGCTGAGAGTCCTTTATTTTGATGGAGATTATAATCAGCATATTGTGTCATCCACCATAGGAACTCCTATCCATGCAGTGACCTGGATATCCTTACCTCAGTGTTTTTAAAAGTTTTTATTTAAATTCCAGTTAGTTAACATACCGTGTAATATTAGTTTCAGGTGTACAGTATAGTGATTCAACACTTCCATATAACACCTGGTGCTCATTTCAGTAAGTATATATCAATATGGGACATAACAGGGAGGGGATAAGGAGAGACTGCATAATGTATATATCTATATATAGATATATATATCTTGTTGGAATGAATGGGTTTTAAGATCAGAAGTACACTTGTATAAGATTGGAATTTCTTTTTTCTCCATTAAAATGACAGTTTTCTCAGATTATTGGCTTAAATTGTAAACAAAGATTTTTCCTTACCTTTAATCTGCCTAGAAAAACAAAGTTTCTGTGTTTCATTTTTATTAGGTCTTTAATTACTTAGAGTTGAATTTTCTCGACATTAAAAACTAAAGTTTTTAACAAAAAACAACAAAAAAACTAAGTTTTGTTAACTATATGATCTTCTGTATTTGCCTTTAGAATGTCTTATTGCCACCTTGGCTAAATAATGTTTTGTAATAATCATTAATATTATTTAAACATATGCTTTAAAACCTTCTGATACTTCAAATGTTCCAAAATATAACTTCTAAATGAAGTCTTCTTGACTAATTAGGCTTGTTTATTTGGTATGTCAAATAATTTGGGAAGAATTGTCAAATAAGTGATGATAAACACAATTTCCTTGTCAATTTCATTGCAATGACAAGTATAGGTATCTGGTACCTTTAAGATTCTTACATTTTCATGGCAATATATATACTTGCATAAGTTCAATAAGAATATGGTCTTATGACAGGGTACAATTGAAAACATTGGTTATATTACCAAGGTTTTGACTGGAATGTCATATTTGAGGGATATAGAGACTCAAGTATGACCAGACACATTTAAGGGATAAAGGTTCACTTTACAGGGACACTGCAGCAACTTGGAAAAAATTGGCCTGGCACCTTTTACATAGTAAATAAAGAAGGTTACTTCCTGGCAGATGCAGGAATCTCAAGATATTCTGGGAATCTCAAAAAGAGAAGAATTCACTCATTAGGTATTACAGGCAAAGTCCGATGACAAGTATTTGGCTTGTCTTCTTAGCCTCAAAAGGCTGTTAAAAGTTCAATTTGAAACTCCTTATGGAATGTTCCAGCAAAGTAGACTTAAGGAAAAAAAAAAGAAAATCAACACTAACTGGTCAATCACTATTTTTGATGTGCTTTTGTAAATAAGTAGGCCAACTTTATTCCAATTTTCTCCCATTTTCTTGGCTTGGCATCATTGACAACTAAAACTGCTCTCCCTTTCCCTGCAAATTGAAGCTTGACAACTTGAGGTAATCTTCAAGGAAAAATTGCCATAGGGACACCTGCATGGCTCAGTTGGTTAAGCGTCTGCCTTTGGCTCAGGTCATGATCCCAGGGTCCTGGGATTGAGTCCCACATTGGGCTC
>NW_023245151.1:0-1829 GCF_002007445.2 Ailuropoda melanoleuca
CCCCCCCGTGATCCATCCCACCTCCCCTGCTTAGCGAGAGCTTCCCATCCACCACGACTGCTTGCTCCTTGCCCACGCCTCCCGCTGCCTCCGCCCCTTCACACTGGGGCCCCCAGCTTAGTCCTTGCCCTGAGCTCACTTCATAGCCACCGCCCCGCTGGCCGCCCTTCTCCTCCTTGCCTAGGTTCGCGCCTCTGCGGCTGCTCTACGACCGCGCTCCACTTCCCTCCGCCTGCGGCCCTCGCGTTCGCCGCCGCTGCGTCCCTTCTCAGTAGGCTCCGCGCCCGCCTCTTGGCCCCTGAGAGCCCACGGTTCCCGGTGTTGCCATGGCCAACACGGGTGCCACGCGCCGCCGCCACCGCTGCTGCCGTCACTCTCCCGCCGCCTACCATGGCCCCACAGCAAACAGGTAGCAGGAAGTGGAAAGCGCCTGCGACTGAGGCGGGCGCCTTGAGCTCGTCGTCTCAGGGCTCGGCAGCGCCGGGCGCAGAGGGACCGCTGCTGCCCAAGAAGCAGAAGCGGCCGGCGACGCGGCGCTCGCTGGTGCACTACCTGAAGGCCCGCGAGGTGGGCGCCAGGGGAGGCGCCGGGCTCTCGGGCTCCGAGGGCGAGCTGCGCGGCTATGCGGTGCAGAAGCTGCCCGAGCTGTTGAGGGAGCGCGAGCTGGCCCTGGGCACCCTCAACAAGGTGTTCGCGTCGCAGTGGCTGAACGCCAGGCAGGTGGTGTGTGGCACCAAGTGTAACACCCTCTTCGTGGTGGATGTGCATTCGGGCCAGATCACGCGCATCCCCCTGCTGCGGGACCGGGGGCCCTGGTTGGCCCGGGCCCAGCCCACCTGCGGCATCCACGCCATTGAGCTGAATCCCTCCAAGACTCTTCTGGCCACTGGGGGCGAGAACCCCAACAGCCTGGCGGTCTACCAGCTGCCCACCCTGGACCCCGTGTGCCTGGGGGACCGCCATGGCCACAAGGACTGGATCTTCACCATCGCCTGGATGAGTGACACAGTGGCTGTGAGCGGCTCCCGCGACGGCACAGTGGCGCTGTGGCGGATGGATCCCGACATGTTCAGTGGCAGCATCGCCTGGCACAACGACGCGGGGCTCCCTGTGTACGCCCACATCCGTCCGAAGGACACGGAGACCATCCCCAGGTCCAGCACCAGCCCCAGTAACCGCAAGGTGCGGGCTCTGGCCTTCAGCGGCAAGAACCAAGAGCTGGGAGCGGTGTCCCTGGACGGCTACTTCCACCTGTGGAAAGCCCGGAGCACTCTGTCCAGGCTGCTGTCCATCAGGCTGCCCTACTGCCGAGAGAACGTGTGCCTGACCTACTGTGATGAGTTGTCCCTGTACGCGGTGGGCTCCCAGTCCCATGTCTCCTTCTTAGATCCGCGCCAACGTCAGCAGAATATCCGGCCCCTGTGCTCCCGAGAGGGCGGCACGGGTGTGCGCTCGCTGAGTTTCTACCAGCACATCATCACAGTGGGCACGGGCCATGGCTCCCTGCTCTTCTATGATATCCGCGCCCAGAAGTTCCTGGAGGAGAGGGCCTCAGCCAGCCCGGACTCCTCTCCTGGGCCCTCGGGAAGGAAGCTCAAGCTCACCTGTGGCAGAGGCTGGCTTAACCATGATGACCTGTGGGTAAACTACTTCGGTGGGATTGGCGAGTTCCCCAATGCGCTCTACACGCACTGCTACAACTGGCCTGAGATGAAGCTCTTCGTGGCTGGGGGACCTCTCCCTTCAGGCCTCCATGGGAACTACGCAGGCCTCTGGAGCTAAGGATGGCTGCTGTGTTCTCAAAGCGCCCAGATTTACCTTCCAGTCCC
>NW_023245152.1:0-244 GCF_002007445.2 Ailuropoda melanoleuca
TTGACAGGATTTCCCCAGGGAGCAAGCATTTCGTTGGAAGAGGGTTTTGGCCGAATTGTCTTTCTCAGTGTTGTGTTCGTCGTATTTCACTCATGGTACCAAAGCACCTTGATTCCTGTTCCACCTTCCATAAGGCCATCGTGACTTCAAGGGCTTTCCCCTCACACTTTGTTTCTTGGTTCTAAGGGCTGGATCCTCCCCAGGCCCCTACACCCAATGTGGAATCGGGGTCCCCAGTGAAAAG
>NW_023245152.1:348-1170 GCF_002007445.2 Ailuropoda melanoleuca
CCTTTTCATTCATGCACCCTTACACACGAGAGATGATGATCGTTGATATTTCCCTGGACTGCATGGGGTCTCAGAGACCACTATGGGGCACTCTCGNATTCCGCGACCACCTTCCCTCATGTTTCCCTATTCTTGAAGGGTGATTATCGTGCTAAGACGGTCCCTGTACGGTGCTGTTTCTGACGGACGTGTTTTGGGCTTTTTCATTCCATTACCGCCAGCAGTTTTGACAGGATTTCCCCAGGGAGCAAACATTTCGTTGGAAGAGGGTTTTGGCCGAATTGCCTTTCTCAGTGCTGTGTAAGCTGTTGGCGAAATTTTGATTCCCAGTGCTGTGTTCGTGGTGTTTCACTCATGGTACCAAAGCACCTTGATTCCTGTTCCACCTTCCATAAGGCCGTCGTGACTTCAAGGGCTTTCCCCTCACACTTTGTTTCTTGGTTCTAAGNCAGGCCCCTACACACAATGTGGAATTGGGGGTAGCCAGTGAAAAATCTGCTGTTCGCTGGAGGTGTTTCCCTGGACGCTCTGCTTTATTACTAATGAGAAGGGCGCTGATTCCTCGAAAATCCTGAACGTTTTCATTCATGCTCCCTGACTCACGAGAAATGATGATCGTTGATATTTCCCTGGACTGTGTGGTTTCTCATTGACCACTGTGGGGCACTCTCGTCAGGCTTCCACGACCACTTTCCCTCATTTTTCCCTTTTCATGAAGGGTGCTGATAGTGCTAAGACGGTCCATGTACGCTGTTGTTTCTGACGGACGTGTTTTGGGCCATTTCGTTCCATTGCCGCCAGCAGTTTTGACAGGATTTCCCC
>NW_023245153.1:0-171 GCF_002007445.2 Ailuropoda melanoleuca
ATGACTCGATAAACCAGGAAATCAAAAAACAATTTAAACAATTTATGGAGACCAACGAGAATGAAAACACATAGGACCAAAACCTATGGGATACTGCAAAGGCAGTCCTAAGGGGGAAATACATAGCCATCCAAGCCTCACTCAAAAGAATAGAAAAATCTAAAATGCAGT
>NW_023245153.1:351-1054 GCF_002007445.2 Ailuropoda melanoleuca
ATAAAATTGATAGACCACTGGCAAAACTTGTCCAAAAACAAAGAGAAAGGACTGAGATTATTAAACTTATGAATGAAAAAGGAGAGGACGTGACCAACACCATTGAAATTGGAAGGATTATTAGAAATTTTTGTCAACAGCTATATGCCAAAAGACTAAGCAATCTGGAAGAGATGGAGGCCTTCCTGGAAACCTATAAACTACCAAGACTGAAACAGGAAGAAATAGATTTCTTATACAGGCCGATTAATTATGAAGAGATTGAGTCAGTGATAAACAACCTTCTAAATAACAAAACTCCAGGCCCGGATGGTTTTCCTGGGGAATTCTACGAAACATTCAAAGAAGAAATAATACCTATTCTCCTAAAGCTATTTCAAAAAATAGAAACAGAAGGAAAGCTACCAAACTCATTCTATGAGGCTAATATTACCTTGATCCCCAAACCAGGCAAAGACCCCCTCAAAAAGGAGAATTACAGACCGATTTCTCTAATGAATATGGATGCCAAAATCCTCAACAAGATCCTTGCTAATAGAATCCAACAGTACATTAAAAGGATTATCCATCATGACCAAGTGGGATTCATACCTGGGATGCAAGCGTGGTTCAACATTTGCAAATCAATCAGAGTGATACATCATATCAACAAGAAAAGACTCAGGAACCATAGGATCCTCTCAATTGATGCAGAAAAAGCATT
>NW_023245154.1:0-1829 GCF_002007445.2 Ailuropoda melanoleuca
GCCAGACCGCAGGGCTCAGAACAAGGAGTGGCCAAGGCCAACGGTCTTGGCATGAACCCCCTCGAACCCTAACGACCTAGCCAGCCAGGTGCTATTCTCGTTTTTCAGACAGGAAACCAAGGCTTGGAGAGATGCGACTTCCCCTGCTAGCAAGTGAGGCCGCCGAGGACAGCTGGGTTACAGCCTGTGTCCCAGCCCGGCTCACAACCCCCTCCCCACCCACAGCCCACAGCCAGACGCTGGGCCCACCGGGATGGCCCCGGGCCCCATTATCAGGTCCCCTGGGTTCAGGGTCCCCTTGCTGTTGGGGGAGAGGGACCACCTCCCAGCCGAGGTGAAGGCCCTCCTGGCAGAGGATCCCGCAGGTCCGGGGCCTCCAGATGGGAGTGGGGCAGGGCAGAGGCGGGACGGGATGGGAGTGGTGATTCACTGACAAGGGGACAGGCAGCCCCTGCATCTAGGGCACTCCCAGGACTCCCCGCTGGGGGCCATTCTTCTAGCTGCCTTTCCCACCTCAATGATACGAGGGCCTGTGGGACCCAGGGCAGAGCCGGGCTCAGGCCAAGTGTGCGTGTGAGTGTGGAGTGGTATCCTTCTGAACAAGTCCAAGCTCAGAAGTCCGGTCAAAGGGATCGTTCACACTCATTCGACAAATACAACAGCCACGACCACAAAGTAAAATAACGAACTCCATCTCAGCCTGGGTCTTCTAGAAGACTCGGTGAATTGAATTGTGGATGGGTACCTTGCTTTGCTCACCTCCCCTGTCCTAACAAATCCTGTTTTCTGATGTCCAACAGTCACGGGATATACTGCATCCAGGCTCACCACCCCCACGGCCCCCACTCCAGCCTCCCCTGCAGCTTGCCCCAGACCCCACTTCACTACCTTTTGTTCTAGCGTCCTGTGAGCAAGTTGAAGCCAAATGCCCCTTTGGCACGCAAGGCTCTGTGTGGACAGGCCCCTGCTCTGAGTTCCTGAGCCTCATCTCAGCACATCGGCTTCCAACCATGCTGACATCTCGTGTGTGCCCTGCTCCCGGGGCCACCGAGCTTCATGCACCCCCCCGCCCCCCCCCGTCCCCAGTGCTCTCTCCCACTGCTCACTAGACAACGACTGCTGATCTCACAGAACTCCCCCAAGACGCCTCCTCCAACACCTGACAGTGATTACTCTGGCCCGCCCAAATCTCTCTTTCACGGAAATTGTCACCTTGTGATTAGCATCTGTCTGTCACTCTAGACCCTGTCCCCAGAACCAGTTCCAGGTTGGCACCCTGCAGAGCCTTCACCCATGAGGGCTGAATGAAAGGACAGTGACGGGGGTGCCAGCCTCTCCCAGCTCTGACCTTGCTGCTGAGAGGAAGGAGCCCCAGAGGCACCAGCCTTTCGACACAAAGGTCTTACCCTCCAGAGGACAGAAAGAGAGAGGACTTAATTACTTCAGCCGGGATTGTATTTTAAAACTTACTCTTTTGCAGTTGCAACCACAGAGAAGAATGTTATTGCACAAAAACTTTGAGGTGACATTTACCGAATTTCCTTCCTATTTGCCAGAGTCCTGTCAATCCCTCCACAGCTCAGAATCTTCTTTCCCTTCAGAATTTTCATGTTTAGTTCTATGAACCAAGTTTTATCGGAAAAAATAATTAATAAAAGTTTAAAAGACGCCCAACTTCCCTCGTCACCAGGGACTGCAACGAGCTCTCACCTCACGCCTGTCAGAACAGCCAGTATCAAAGAGAACAAGAAACAATGAGTGTTGGAGAGGAAGTGGAGAGAAGGCGACCCTCGTGCCCTGGTGGCGGGACTTGGTGCAGCCACTGTGGG
>NW_023245155.1:0-1830 GCF_002007445.2 Ailuropoda melanoleuca
AAAAAAAACAAACTAGAGAACAATATCCCTCAGGAACATGGATTCAAATATTCTAAACAAAATCTTATCAAATCAAATCCAACAATATATAAAAGAAAGAATACATCATGACAAGAAGTAATTCCCCATAGCATGCGAGGTTGCTGTAACAATCAGCAATCAACTAATGCAATTAAAAAACAAAACATAATATTATGAAAAATACTTTTGTTTTTAGTGGTTTTCATTTTAATATTATAAAACAACAAAAAATATTTTTTAAGGATTTATTTCTTTATTTTAGACAAGCAGACTCCCTGCTAAGCAGGGAGCCTGACTAGGGGCTCAATCCCAGGACCCTGAGATCATAACCTGAGCCGAAACCAAGAGCCAGACACTTGACCAACTGAGCCACCCAGGCGCCCCACAAAAAAAGATTTTTTAATATTAGAAAAAATACTAGAAAATGCCAAAATAGGCATTTGAAAACTCTCACTATATAGTTTCTTATAGAAACTCATAACAAACCAGAAATCTATTGAAAGATTTCCTTAATCTGATAAAAGACATATATATATATATATATGCATATTTATATATATAAACTGCAGCAGTATCATACTTCATGGTGAAAGACCAAATGATTTTCCCCCTAAGATCAAAAACAAGGCAAAACTTTGATCTTACCACTGCTATTCAAAATCGTAGTAGAGCCCACCCAGTGCAATAAAGTAAGAAAAAGAAATAAAGACATGGTATTGGAAAGGCAGTCATAAAACCATCTTTACTCATATACAGATTAATTGCCTATATAAGATATGTCTAAATAAGCAATGGAATTTACCAAAAAAAACACATAAATACTAATAAGTGAGTTTAGCAAGATTGCAGATACAAGATCAATATAGAAAAATCAATTGTTTCTATACACTAGCATTGAATAATCAGAAATCAAAATTAAAAATCAGTAACATTTACAGGGCACCTGGGTGGCTTAGTTGTTTAAGGGTCTGACCCTTGGTTACAGCTCAGGTCATGAGCTGGGGGCTCTGGGGTCGAGCCCCACGTCAGGCTCTGGGCTCAGTACAGAATCTACTTCAGATTCTCTCTCCGTCTCACTCTCTCTCAAATAAATAAATGAAATCTTCAAGATAAATAAATACATATGTACATAAATACATAAGGAAATAAATATCAGTAACATTTACAATAGCAACAAAATTTTGAAATATTTATAGATAAATCTCACTAAAGATGTGTGACATTTTATACACCAAAAATTATGAAACATGAAACGTGTCTGAGAAAAAGTAAGGAACAGCTAAATAAATGCAGAAATAGACCATGTTCCTGGGTCAGAAGACTCAATACTGTTAAGAGGTCAATTTTTCCCAAATTGATCTAAGGATCCAACATATTCCCTCGCATTTTTATAGAAACTGATGAAATGGTTATAAATTTCATACAGAAATTCTATGGACCTAAAAATAACTGAAACAACTTTGAATAAGAAAAAGTTGGGGAAGTATTTGCTCCTCTTCAATATGCTAGAAGAGGTTTAGTAGATTGATATAATATCTCTTTATTTATTTATTTACTATTATTATTTTTAACAACTGAAATAACACTATTTCATCTCAAAATTTGTTTTATAGCTCTTATAATTAAGACAATGTGGTATACATACAAAAATAGATGAGTGAAACAAGACAGTCCAGAAATAGACCCCCACATACTTATATAACACTGATTTTTGACAAATGTAAAAGGCTAATTCAGTAAAGAACTGATAAACTCTTCAACAAATATTGTTGGAAAAATTGGATATCTGTATGCAAAAAAGAAAAAAAA
>NW_023245156.1:0-1831 GCF_002007445.2 Ailuropoda melanoleuca
ACACACACACACAAATGGCCATATGTGAACTAGAAAGTGAACCTTTACCACGTACCAATTCTGCTGGTGACTAGACTTAGATTTCTCAATCTCCAGAACTGTGAGAAATAAATTAATGTTGGTTATAAGCCACCCTGTCTATAGTATTCTCTTTTAGCATCCCAGACAGATTAAGATAGAAACATAGGGGTGAAATAGTCACAAAGACAAAGTTTGTGCCTATTTAAAAATACTCGGGGGGGAAAAAGACACTCAGGAAGAAAGTCCACTAACCTTCCAAATCCAAGTAAAGGGAATATTCATAGAGAATACAGGAAAAGTTATTTGTTTATTTCAGTGTTTTCAGTGATATAACTAACACCAGAAAACTATAATATTCTGATTGTAATTTTTTTCTTCATACATAAAATGTAGTTAATTCAAGCGATGGTTTAAATCTGATGAGTCACTTAAGGTTGTATATCATATTTGTTCCCTTTCTTTAACATCAATGTATAAATTGGCTTTCTGGCTTCTCTATTAGGATTTTTTACTTTTGCTAGTCTGAATTTGCCATGCCTATCATACAGAATCCCTTGTGATTACTCAAATCTCGTTTTAATTCTCTGTTAAAAATATTTGAAATCTCCTCTTACTTTTAGCTCATAAAATTATTAGTAGCACAGCAAAGTGGCATCATTTTACCTTTCTGTCATAGTGCATTGCTGAAGTCTGAATAAGCTGAATAATCATTCAGCTAATTCATTCTAATATAAGCTGAATAATCATTAAGCTTATTCAATCTAATATAAGTATTACTTTTTTTTTTAACCTACTGAAATGACAATGATTAAAGCAAAGACTCATGGCTGATGAGGCTGCAGTGAAACACATTCATAAGCTTTTGGGGGCAGTGTAAATTCATGATCTCAGGGTCATGAGATCAAGCCCCGTGTGGGGTTCCCTGCTTGGCAGGGAGTCTGCTTCTCCTTCTCCCTCTGTGCCTCCCCCCTGCTCATTCTCTCTCTCTCTAATAAATAAATAAATAAATAAATAAATAAATAAATAAATAAAATCTTTTAAAAAAATGTATACACACACACAAACACACGCATACACATCAATGTAATGTTAGACTCATGAATGTCAGCATTGCTATCTCCAGGTCATCTTTTTGGGTGCCTAAGGGAATTCATTTGAGCAAAATTGGTCTAGAAACCAAATGAAACAGTTAAAGAATAAGATATATCTAAGGTAATACATATGTATCTCCTTCCATGCTGTGATTGTCCCACATAAACAGCCAGATTAAAAAGAAGTAATTAGCAAATAGTCCAACCTAAACTGGAGGCTAGTTTTCTCCTTGTAAGGAACTAAGAGTTACCAGAGAATATAAGAGTTATTTACTCAGTCAGAATGACGTAAGCCAGGGGTGCCTGTGTAGCTCAGTTAGTTAAACATCCAACTCTAGATTTCGGCTCAGGTCATGATCTCAGGGTCCTGGGATGGAGCCCTATGTTGGGGCTCAGCGCTCAGAATGGAGTCTGCTTGTCCCTCTCCCTCTGCTTCTCCTTCCCCCACTGGCTCATGTGCTCTCTCTCTCCCCATCTCTAAAATAAATAAAATCTTAAAAAGAAAAGAGAGGGAGAGAGACATAAGCCATACTGAGTGTTTTCTTCTGCCAATTTTTCCCCTGATTCTTCCCTGAGATTTGCAGATAGAGAAATGATTATCATCAACTAATATAGTCTCATAAAATTATTTACACAAGTTTCTATAGCTGATGAGTTCAGGAACCATGACTGGAATGCAGGTCTCTTGATTCATTATCTGGTGGGATTTTTTTTTTTTT
>NW_023245157.1:0-1831 GCF_002007445.2 Ailuropoda melanoleuca
GAGAGAAGAGGAGCAGAGAGGAGAGGAGAGGAGAGGAGAGGAGAGGAGAGGAGAGGAAAGAAAAGGAAGAGTGGAGGGAAGGAGAGAGAGAAAGAAAAGGTATAAAGATGGGAAATATATAAAACTGTCCTTATTCTTAGATGACATGATTACCTGTGTAGAGAACTTCAAGGAAACAACAACATAAAAATCCTGAAACTAAAAAGTGAATATATGTAAAATAGGTCAGACAGAGGAAGACAGATAATGTATGATCTCACTTATATGTGGAATCTAAAACAAAGCAAAACAAAAACCGACAACCAAAGGAATGAATACAAAGAATAGATTTGTGCTTGTTAGAGGTGAAGGGTGGGGGTGGGGAAAATGGGTGAAGAAAAGAAGTGAACATAATCCTGGAGTCCTGGGATTGAGTCCCAGGGATGGAGCAGAGTTCCCTGATCAGTGGGGAGCCTGCTTCTCCCTCTCCCTCTGCTCAGGCTGGCATTCTCTATCTCTCAAATAAATAAACAAAATCTTTTAAAAAAGTCATTTGTAGTAACTGACAAATTTATGCTGGAAGTTAATGCATGCAAATTAAAACAACAACAACAACAACAACAACTTAGGCAGTTGTGAGAGCCCAGATTGGCATGCAGACAGTGACAAAGAAATCCAATTGTATTACAAATCAATGAAACATCACTGAAAGGTCTGAGGGAAGAAAAAATGCTAACAGAAGTAATTTTGAAAATGCATGAGGAATGATACATAAGAACTGAACTCCAGTTGATAAAGTTGTTTCCTGTGAGGGAATGAGTCAGCAATTCTAAAACCATTATATGTGTATACTGAATTGAACAAATAAATACATGGAAGACAAAGCCAGATCTTTCATGATTGGAATAGAGATTAGACAAGTCAGGGAAGAAGGCTAGAATTATCCAAAGAGTCATGAATTAGAGTTGAAGCCATTAGTATGAACTCACGTTAAGCTTAATATAGAACTAATGGTAATGTGTAAATATATGTACAGACACACACATGCACACATACACATATACATGAATATAAGTATAGATATATGTACATGCACAGGTTAGCATGCACATATATTTCCTTGCTCTGTCAACTGAGAGGGCCTAAAAGCAACGATATACTTATAGCAATGAACACGCATAGTGCCCATTGGTTTCTAATACCATTTTTTCAATAAGAATAACCAGACCTTCTTAAAAAAATGACTAATTCTAGGATTGAGGGATGGAATATGCATGAGGATCCCAAAGCATCATACAATGTTAGAAAGCAAGTAAGAGCTAAAATAAGCAAACAAACAAACAATGATGGGAATATTTCAAAGAGATACAGAAGCCAACTGAAAAAATTTCCAGTGACCAAAGATGGAAAAATTTAAGTATAAAAAATATTTATTAGTCCATAGAGGTATAACAAATGATTTAATAAATAATAAATGGATAAAAAGAGACAATTCTGTGCAGAAAAATTCCATACAATTTATGTAGATATATTGTCCTCAAAAAGGTACAGCATAACTACCTACTCCTTGAGTATCCTTCATGATGGCTACACATAGTGACTTACTTTAAAGAGCACATATGGAAAGGAGAGAAAAAGGGATAACTTTACAGTGGAGAAACCTAACAACCACTACCTCGGCCAAATGATCAAGGTTAACCTCAGCAGTGATATGTCATGTTACTACTGTGAATCCGTATAGTGTCATAAGTGACATCTTACCTTTGTGGTCTTCTTCCTGCAAACCTACAACCCTAGCTTAATTATTAAGAAAAAAACATCAGACAAATCCTAATTAAGAGAAATTCTACAA
>NW_023245158.1:0-1831 GCF_002007445.2 Ailuropoda melanoleuca
ACCCCCTGGCCTGCTGCAGCCCCCCACCCTGGCCCCCTGGCAGCATTCGAGGGGTGATGGGCCCCCAGCCGCCCCTCCCCAGCCCAGGTAAGCGCCCCAACTGCCCTACCTCTCTCCCCTCCCTTGTTCGGGTCATTGTGGGGTCCCTCCAAGTCTTCCTAAGCCTCTAGCCACTGCTGACCTCTGGTGGCCACTCCTGGTTCTACACTCAGCCCCTCCCGTCAGTTCTTGGTGGGATGGGTGGCTATTTTGGAAACCCCAAGAGGGACCTCCACCCCCTCCTTTCCCAAGGTCCTCCTGCGGAGCCTTTGCCCAAGCCACACCACCCTCTGGCTTCCTTCCCTTCCTCGCTGAGCTCACAGCCCTCCTCTCTCCCTGCAGTGGGAGCCGAAGCCTGAGTGAGGAGGGTCCCGCCGCCCGTGGCGCCTCCCCGCCAACCCCCCCAGTCAGCATCAAGTCTGAGCGCCTCTCGCCGGCCCCCGGGGGCCCCGGCGACTTTCCCAAGACTTTCCCCTATCCCTTGCTCCTGTCCCGGCCCCTGGCAGAGCCCCTACGGCCCGGACCCCCCCTGCGCCGGCTGCCTACTGCCGACGGCTGGGCTCGGTAGTGGACCCAGGGGTGGCGCCGGTCCTTCCTCCCACGCGGGATCGGGCGAGGGCACGTGGGGTCCCAATCTCCCTCCCCGCGTCGTTAGAGAAGACCCAGCAGTTACGACCCTCCAAAGTGAGGGCCTGGAGTTCGGATCCACGGTTGGGGGGCTCCTTTCTCCCTTTCCTGTGTGTGTATCCACCAATAAAACAGGCGTGGTGTCCATGGACGAAACTATCTGTCGCTGCTCAGAGCCACTACCACGTCCGGGTCCTCCCATCTCCTCCCAAGAGGTCTCAGTCTTGCCTTGTCTCGGTGTGGGGTACCCCCTCCAGAGTCCTATTCTGAGACTAGGATTAGGAGGTGGGAATCGAGGAGGAAGGCTGCTGGGGGGTAGGGACGTGGCTGGGAAGAGCCCTACAGGGGGCGCCAGCGAGCAGAGGACTCCGTGGGCCGCGCTGCCCACCTCCTACGCCCCTGGGGGCCCTGCAGGAGAGCTTAGAGTGCTCACCTAAAGTGGTTCCACTCCAGGGGCCAGAGGCTGGGCTACCACCTCCTGAGGACGTCGAGTCGTGTGCTCAAGGGGAAGTTCCCAGGCTGGGTTGCAATCGCTTGCCTCAAGAAGCAGCTGGGTATCTTGAACGTTGTGCTACCTACCCGCCGGCTGGGGGCGGTCACTACACGATTCATCTTCTAATGGGCATATTATCCCTTAATCCCTTGACCCAGCAATTTCGATCCGTAAGAGGCAGGAGGGAGCCGGGTATTAATCTACCCACTCTGGGGGGGGCACAAACTCCCCCCACCCTGGCCGGCATCCTGAGGGCGGACTTGGGTGTCCAGGAGCCAGAGGGAGCTCCATCTGCTTCTCCTGTCCAGTCACTCACTCCCCGAGGTGGTCTCGTGGGATGTTTATAACACTCAGATCTGATCCCTGACCTTTCCGAGATCCTCAGCTGCCCCACCCCTCTATTCTGTCTGCCCTGTCGCCCACCATGTCTCCTGCCCTGAGCCCCCCTGGAAATACTTCCAGTCCCAAGCCTTGGTTGGGTGAAATGGAGGCAAGGCTGGAGAGGGTCCCTTCTTAGCCTCTGTATCTCACCCTCACGGGGGAGAAGAAGCCAGGCCAGTCCCTGAAGTCAGTGTCCACAGGTTAAGCGCCCTGTGTCGGGTTCCTAAAAATGTGGGCTGCTTTCAAAGGCTGGGGGGTGGGGGCATGGGCGGGTGGGTGTGGTTCTCTACA
>NW_023245159.1:0-4277 GCF_002007445.2 Ailuropoda melanoleuca
AAATTCACCAATTCATATGTGAGATAAGAGTAATTTAAAATTATGACACACACTCTTGTTTAATTCCCTCTCCTTGAGTGTGGACCTGTAACTTGCTTCTAAACAACATAACACAGCAAAAGTGAAGAGATTTTGCAGAGCTAATTAAGGTCCCTAGTTAGTTAACTTTTAGTCTATCAAAAGGAAGATTACCTTAGTTAGGCCTGACTTAATCAGGCAATTCCTTTAAAAAAAGGATTTTGAGCTTGGATCTGGAAGAAGTCAGAGATCCTCCTGTTAGTTCTACAGAAACAAAGCTACCACACAAACTACCTATGAGAGATCATGTGGTGGGTAACTTCAGATGTCCCCTCGCTGCTGCGGGTCTCAGTCCTATAAGCCCCCAAAATTAAGTAATCCACATAAGGATTCATTGAACTCTATGAAATGGCCATTATTTTGTGTGTCAAAAATGGTCAAACACCAGAAATTTCACATGGTTCAACCTATATACGCAATGTATTTTAAATAATAAGGTTGGTGGTCTGTATTAGCTATTTATTGCTGCATAACAAATGACAACTGAGCTAGTGGCTTAGGCACCCATTTATGATCTCAGGATTTCTATAGGTCAGAGGTCAAGGAACAACCCAGAAGGGTTCTCTGCTCAGAGTCTCACAGGCTGAAGTCCATATATTAAGGGGCCTGAGTTCCTGATCTGGAGCTCAAGGCTCTCTTCCATCTCCCCTGAATCTATACATGATTACTACCCCAGAGATTTCTAGCATTTTACTTTCTTCATTATGAATTACCTTAAGGAACCAGTTTAGAGAGATGCATGAGTGGGGAGGACTTTATCTGATTATAATAGATGATATAGTATTTAGCCTACATAGGAAGGTAAATAGCATCCATTAATGAAGACATACTCCCGTAGAAATGAATTATTTGTTATTTACTGACATTAGGTATTCAAAAAAGATATTGAGACAACGAGCTGGATCATTTCATAAAGTATCTGAATTTCTCTTGGTAAAAGAACTAGCTAAATATATTTAGGTATTATCTGGAAGACATTCTGATACATAAATCTTAACAATTTAACTTGTCTCTAAATAAAAATTCAAGTTTACCATAGTTTACAGATAGCTAAGAAACTAAATTGAATGCTACCTGCCTAATGTCATGCTTCCTTGATCCTTTATACAGAAGCAATGTGTTTTTATATAAATTTATATGCCATGAGTACAACTAACCTGAAATATATGAGAATAAGGGAATCCATAAGAAAAGGATGTCTTAGCGCCTGCTTACACATCTGGCAGAAAAATACCAATGATTATAGTGTTCCAAGTTAATTTACTTTTGGAAATATCTTTAGCATTATATATGAAATACATAAAAAGAAACTGATTGCTTAGTAAGGGTAGCTATACCTCAAATAAAGAAGTAATTTAGTTTTGATTTCTTTTTAGGTTAAGTTTTCAGAAAGATATTCAAATGTAAAACAAGTTTAATTGTAAAAAAAAAAAAAGCATGGGAAAATACTATAGAAATATAGGGATCATTTTATGTGGAAGCAGAAATTTTCTCTTGTTCAGAGAGACATGTAAAAATAAGAGTTACCATATGCTTTCATTTTGTTTCATTTCATTTTCCTTCCTCCTTCCCTCTCTCTCTTTCTTCCTTCCAAGTACTTATTGAGCCTCTAGTCTGTGCTGGTGTGCTGGGGACATAGTGAACAAAACAGACATAATCCCAACCCTTCTGTAGTGTGTATTCAATAGGAGAAAGACAATTGAAAATAATAAATATATAATATAAAGTAGGAAATAACTAATGTGAACTTAAACAGTTTAGAGGTTGGGATGGTGGGGGTTGCTATTTTAGACACCAAAAGCATTACTTGTTGGAACATTTGGAGAATGAAGTGAAGGGCATTTTGTTTTTGTTTTCTTTTGTTGTCTAATATACTGAGCTAGGAAAGGTGAAGTCCCTCTCTGGGCTACCCCAGGGGTGTTGTCTTCTCTCTTCCTAGCTCTTCAGGTTTTCCTTTGTACCTTCTCTTGTGGGTAAGGGGTCTTGAAGCTCCAGAGATCCAACAGCAGGGCAGTACCATGTGCCTCCAGGACTGGAAGGGCTGGAGCAGAGCAAAACATTAGCATGTTTCTTCATGGAATGAGGGCAAGAAAGACGAAAGGACCCCANGCAGCAGGGCGGTACCATGTGCCTCCAGGACTGGAAGGGCTGGAGCAGAGCAAAACATTAGCAAGTTTCTTCATGGAATGAGGGCAAGAAAGATGAAAGGACCCCAAAGACTAACTTTTCCTACTTTGCACTGGAGCCCGCTAGTGATGACAGTCTTTTCAATATCTGCAAGTTATCACAGGCGTCTGGATTCACTACACATGTAGCCTTAAGGTGGTGCATCCGTGCATTCATGTGAATGGCAGGTATGTCATTTCCAGGTGCCCACACTCGCCATATTTTGAAAACCTGATTAGCATGGAAAGAACACTAGGTTTTAAGATTTTTCTTTATTCGTTTGAGAGAGAGAGAGTGAGAAGAAGTGGGGGAGAGGGAGAAGCAGGCTCCCCACTGAGCAGGGATCCTGACATGGAGATCAATCCCAGGGCCCTGGGATCACAACCTGAGCCGAAGGCAGACGCCCAACAGACTGAGCCAAGCAGGCGCCCCAAGAACACTAGGTTTTAGTGACAGGAAATGTGATTTGATTTCTTGTCCCATAATTGACACACGCTGTGATCTAGAACAAGTCACATAAACCTCTCATTTTGATTTTATATTACCAGCATATAAATGGTCATGGCTATGTGCTTTTTGTAACAGCAAACACTTTCGGTGATTGAACATTTTCTCTGTCCAATTTCTCTCATGGTCCTTTTATTTTTTTCCCCATCTTTCTGTGTCTGTTTTGTCTTATTTAGTTCATTATTGTTTTTATTTGGGGGTCACTTGGGGCTAGCTGTATTTCTTATAAATAGTAATCAAGGGTTTTGCTTTATGATTGAATTTGTGCATTCTAAACTTTCATCAGGAAGTTTAAGCCAAATAGTTACCATATTTTAAAATCACTGATATGTTTAATCATCTGTTTTTATCTCATTCAATTTTTCTTTTGTTTTCTTGTAATTTACTTATTGTCCTTTCCTCTTTTTTCTGTTTCCGTATCACTCAATTTATTTTACTCATTACCATGTTGGCTCAAATGTAATCTATCTTTTTATCCTTATGTAATGAAGATAGTACGATTTTTATATGAAATACATTATTTTTCAGTTTCATTCCTGTAGAAGTTTTACTTCATACTAAAAAAAAAAAAAAAAGATATGTTTAGACGTTTTATTCCCAGAAAACCAAAGTATAATATTGGAAATTTGGAACTTTAATCTTTAAAGATGAATGAGATATATTATACATTTGGTTATTTTTAAGATGCCATGTGTGGCAATCTTTGACTTAAATATGAAAATGAATATGATAATAGAAATCCCCATTTGCCACCTTCTTCTAAAACTTCTAGAGTATACACTGTCTCCTTTATAATGCACAAATATTTTTCTCAACTTATTACAATTTTTCATTGTCCTGGGAATTATTAGATGAGGTATCTGCCTTTTTACGCTTCAAATATGCCTTATTTTTCATGCACATCCCCACAAATATGTTTTATTCTTTGTATGCTTCTCAGACCTGTATTTTTAATTTATATGACTTCTGGTAATTGTGAAAAGGCAACACAAGACAAGCATTAACCAGATGACGAATTAGCTATAGGTTAGTGTGGATATGTTCTTTGCCTCTTAACAGCTCAAAGGCATGAAGACAATTTTCTGAGGCTAAAAAAATGGGTCCATTTAAAACTAGGGTTGCGTTCATCATGGGTGTCACAGTTGGAAATGAAGTGTGACAGGAGGCTGTTAACTCTGGCAACTTGTCATGTACCAGCTGTTTTGTCACAACTCAAAGGGCCCACAGGCAAATTCTGAGCTGAAACAATTAAATGATAAAGAAATAGAATCACATAAAAATAACACCAAATATCAGAAGACCTTCAACTTTCAGCAATCAATAAACAAGGTGAGTCCCCATGGGGAAGTGTCCATCAAAGGTGAAATGGAGATTTATTTACCCTTAGTATCTTCAAAGAACAAAATCAAATGCTATGATTCTTTAAGACAGCGTCTAGACTTTATTTTGACAAAATCCTTAGGCTAAAAAATCAATTTTTCTCTTAAAATTCCAATCAGAGTGCTATAGTACAAGATTATTGGAAG
>NW_023245160.1:0-1831 GCF_002007445.2 Ailuropoda melanoleuca
GGTCTTTTGTGGTTCCATACAAATTTTAGTATCGTTTGTTCTAGTCCTGTGAAAAATGCTATTCACGTTTTCATAGGGATTGCATTAAATCTGTAGATTGCTGTGGGTAGCATGGATACTTTGACAATACTTGTTCTCCAAATCCATGGTCATAGAATGTCTTTCCATTTGTTTGTGTTGTCTTCAATTTCTTTCATTGATGTTTTATAGTTTTCAGAGTATAGGTCTTTTACCTCCTAGGTTAAGTTTATTCCTAGGTACTTTATTATATTTGGTGCAGTTGCAAATGGGATTGTTTTCTTAATTTCTCTTTCTGTTGCTTCATTATTAATGTATAGCAATGCAATGGATTTCTGTACATTGATTTTGTATCCTGTGACCTTACTGAATTCATTTATCTGTTCTAGTAGATTTTTGGCGAGTCTTTCAGGTTTTTTATTTATAGTATCAGATCATCTGCAAATAGTGAAAATTTTACTTCTTCCATGCTAATTTGGGTGCCTTTTATTCCTTTTTGTTGTCTAATTGCTGTGGCTAAGACTTCCATTACTATGTAGAATAAAAGTGGTGAGAGTGGACATCCTTGTCTTGTGCCTGACCTTAGGAGAAAAGCTCTCAGTTTTTCACCGTTGAGTATGATGTTCACTGTGGGTTTTTCATATATGGACTTTATTATGTTGAGGTATGTTCCCTCTAAACCTGATTTGTTGAGGGTTTTTATCATGACTGGATGTGGTACTTTGTCAAATGCTTTTTTCTGCATCTATTGAAATGATCCTATGGTTTTTATCCTTTCTCTTGACGCGATGTATCACCTTGATTGATTTGCAAATATTGATCCACCCTTGCATCCCAGGAATGAATCCCACTTGATTGTGGTGAGTGAGTTTATTAATGTATTGTTGGATTTTGTTTGTTAATATTTTGTTGAGGATTTTTACATCTATGTTCATCAGAGATAGTGGAGCAAAGTTCTTTTTTTTTGGTAATGTCTTTGTCTGGTTTTGGTATCAGTATAATGCTGGCCTTCTAGAATGAATTTGGAAGATTTCCATCCTCTTCTGTTTTGGGGATAGTTTGAGAAGATAGGTATTAACTCTTTAAATATTTGGTGGAATTCACCTGTGAAGCCATCTAGTCCTGACTTTTGTTCTTTGGGGTGTTTTTTGATTACTGATTCAATTTCGTTGCTGGTAATTGGTCTGTTCAAATTTTCTGTTTCTTCCTGTTTCAATTTTGGGAGGTTATATGTTTCTATGAATTTTCTTCTACGTTGTCCAGTTTGTTGGCATATAATTTTTCATAATATTTTCTTATAATCCTTTGTATTTTTGTTGTATCAGTTGTTATTTCTCCCTTTTCACTTCTCATTTTGTTTATTTGAGTCTTTTTTTTTTAAATTAGTCTAGCTAAAGGTTTACCAGTTTTGTTGATCTTTTCACAAAACCAGCTCTTGGTTTCATTGATCTGTTCTATTGTTGTTTTAGTTCCTATTCCATTTATTTCTGCTCTGATTTTGATTATTTTCTTCCTTCTGTTTTGGGTTTTGTTTGTTCTTGTTTTTCTGACTCCTTTAGGTGTAAGGTTAAGTTGTTTATTTGAAAATTTTCTTGCTTCTCGAGGTAGGCCTATATTGCTACAAACTTCCCTCTTGGAACCACTTTTGCTGCATCCCATTGATTTTGGAACATTGTGTATTTATTTTCATATGTCTCCATGTATTTTTTGTTTTCATCTTTGATTTCTTGGTTGACCCATTCATTGTTTAGTAGCATGTTATTTAACTTGCATGTATTTGTGTTCTTTCCAGATTTTTTTAAAAAATATTTTA
>NW_023245162.1:0-1832 GCF_002007445.2 Ailuropoda melanoleuca
CTAAGTTGAGATTCTCCACAGAGGCCACACCTCTGGCTGATGACTTTTGTTGTTTTGTCTGTTCAGCATCCTTTCTTTCTTTTTAATAGCATTACAATTTCACTTTAGGGAAATACCCTTACTTCACTCTCATTGCACATGATTGTCACCCATGGGTTCCAGGGATGGGCATATGAGCCATGCTTGGCCAATCAGAACCTTCTATCCTTAGCCAGAACAATTGCTTCAGGGGTGGGCACCGGGCCAATGAGCATCAGCCCCAAACTTTTGCTAGAATTACTGGAAAAGAAGCACTGTCTTTCTATCAGGCATGGCTAAACTGGCAAGATGTCCTGTTGGACCTGCTGATGGGTATCTCTCCACCATGAAAGGAGAGACTGACTTAGAAGTCAACAATAGAGTCAGAGAAAAACAGATTTATGAAAATATCATCTGAGTATCTGGCCCAGGTATTTCTGAAGCTATATGTATTTAAACTAGTTTAGTTGGATTTCAGCAACTTATAACCAGAAGAATCCTAACCACTCTTGTCTCCTCAGGGATCAGAACCTGGGTAGAGAAATGATTAATGATTAATTAACTTGTCTAAGTTTACAGAGTTGGTGAATAGCCACAGTGAAATGTAAACCCAGGTCTGCCTGAGGCTAAAACGCGTGTTGTTAATCATTATTTCCACTGCTCTAAAGAGAGAAATGTTGTGGCCACCAACAGGATAGATCTACAGGCAAAAAGCAAGAAAACACCGGTCATGTCTCACTTCTCTTTTAGATCCCTACAGAACTTACTTTTGCCCCTTTTGTTGTTTTTGCATGCTGCCTTTTAGAAATAAACCCCAGAGGTATGTAAATCCTGTAAGAGTAGGGACAACTTCTTGCTCATTTTTTATTTCTTCATACCATCTTCCGTAGCACTTTGCCTATAGTAGATGTTCAAGAAATGTTTTTGATACAATTGAGCTTGTTATGTCCATTGGTGTAAATACCAATCAATAGTCCTATGATGCTTAGAACATTCCAGGTTCTTGATTAGAGTGTCTATCGGGCAGTTTAACTAGAGTCCTGATTTTTTTTTAACATTTATTTATTTATTTGAGAGAGAGAGCAGAAGTGGGAGGGGCAGAGAGAGAGGGAGGGAAAATCTCAAGCAGACTTGGTGCTGAGCACAGAGCCCGATGGAGGGCTTGATCTCACAACCCTGAGACCATGACCTGAGCCAAAACCACGGGTTGGACACTCAACCAACTGTGCCACCCAGCTGCAGAAGAAGTCAGAGGCCTGAATTTTTAGTATAAATTTTGTCTTTAAGCACTTCTTAGCATGGTGCCACTGATGGATACTATCTAAAATTGAATCTTGACTTTGCTTCTTAATTGGCTGTATCACTGGGCAAGTTACTTAGCTTTTCTAAGACTAAGCTTTCTCATTAGTACAACAATGCTCTTATTACAGAATCATAGAGGATGGAATGACAACATGGATAAAGCACTTAGTATAGTGCCTGGCTCATAGTAAGTGCTTAATAAATGCACCTATTATTATAATGAAATTAAAATGTTAAAATATAAATTATAATAGTAAATTAAAATATTAAAATTCCTAAAGTGTTTTGTTTTGTTTTGTTTTTAGAATTGTTAAATATGTGTGGGTAGACAGGGTTAAGGGAATGAAGGAGAAAGGACAGTTGTCTTGGGATCTGGCACTGTTGGGAGGACTGATTTCTGGGACACAGTTTTGCTGAGAATTATTGTTAAAAGCTTCAGCTAGGGAAGATGCTCCCCTTGGGGCCTCTCTGAGTAGAGCTGATCATGGATATGGATCCCTCTTGGGGATAAA
>NW_023245163.1:0-1832 GCF_002007445.2 Ailuropoda melanoleuca
TAGTCGCAGGAGTATCCAGAGAAACAGCTTCGTTAAACACCCAATAAAAACACCCAAAATACACACAAATACTTCATTCTGTATCATTACAAAATTTAAAATTCACCGAGAATATCCAGAGTGTTCTCTATTGTTATTTATAACAATTACAGTCAAATTGGTATCAGTAACAGTTAGAGATATATGGAATTGGGAAGAGAAAATGGAAGCAAACTGACTATAGACTATGACCCTGAGATGTTGGATTCTCTCCTGTCTTGAAGAATGGGAAGTTGCGGGTAGAAGGCAAAATAAACATGGAATCAAGTACCCCCTCCAACTCCCGGAAGTAGCAATCACATACGTAAGCAAAACTTTCCCCCGTAGCTTGAGCTCATTTGCCAGAGGTGAAGACCAAGAAAAGAAAAGAAAACCCACTTGGCCCGGTAGCAAGGTAGACGAGTTAGGCTGAAGCCAGCAAATCCTCGCCTTAGGAAATGTGAACTGAAAGACCGGAAGTTACTGTCAGGGGAAGAAACTGAACAGAGCAGCAAAACACTGTATAATTTCCACGCTCTCAGTTTTGTTAGACAATGAGCAAGCTGTATAACCAAAGGAAACAAAGAGTAGAAAATGAAGAATTATTTTTAAAAACAATACCATGTAGCCTATTTGAGAAAGAAATCTCGTGCATTGCTCGTGCGAATGTAAAACGATAAAACCATTTTTAAAAACTGTTAGTTTCTGCTAAAGCTGAGTATTTGCCTTCCGCAACTCAGCAGTTTCACTGTCGGTGCATTTACAAGAGAAAAGAGTACATCTGGCCACCAAAAAGCATGCCCCAAAAAGCCCCAAAACAATAACATACATAATGTTCGTAGCAACTTTATTCAAAGTAGGTAAGACTGGATGCCCATCAGGAGGAGAATAGATATATTGTGGTAGTCATACAATGAAACACTATATAGATATAAAAGTTGGGCTACTATATACAAAAAGCATATAAATATCATAGATATTATGTTCAGTGGGAAAAGCCAGATGCATAAGTGTATCTTCAGTAACATTCCATTTATATGTGTATTAATCCAAAACAAACTAATCAATGATTGTAGGAGTCAGAATTATAGTCATCTGATGGGAGATATAGTCTGAGGAACAGACACAATGGAGTGTCTAGAAATGTTCTATATATTCTCTGGATAGTGGCTAGACAGGTATAAATATATGTTAAAAAATCATGGATATTAGTATTCAAGATTAGTGTATGTCATATATCGATTGAAAAGAGAGAGTTCTGTTTCCTTTCATGGCAAATAGACAACTCATTCCAACCCTCCCTTTGATAATAACTGGGAAAACTGGAAAAAATATGAAAAGAACGCCCATTTGGAAGTAGGGGAGAGTTAACAAGCCTGCGAAGAATTCAGGGGCCAAGATCCAAGAGAAAAAGGAAACTGAGAGTTGTGAGCTCAGAGACTGGGCCTGCTTTTTCCGAGCTGTATCTACCAATTCAGGTGTAGGCTAATGCTGCTGTATAAATTCCTGTGGTGTGTGATACCACAAGGAATTTTGACAGTGTATGTTGACAAAAATTGGAGTTCAGTATTTAGGTATCAGAGGGCTTCAACTTAGAAATAGACTACTGTCATGGCACTGTGGAATTGCAAGCCCAAACACCAAGCAAGTAAGAGAATCAAGGTTTAAAGATGGAATTACCACTTTGTAAAACAGATTAGCTACAGAGAGACGCAATTCCTGGGGAGACTATGAAGTAAAAGAGGAAATCTTAAAAGCAGCCAGAGTGACAATGGAACCCAGAACTCAGTGGAACAACAACTTCAGAGTTTGGG
>NW_023245164.1:0-1832 GCF_002007445.2 Ailuropoda melanoleuca
CTTTTTCTAAATTAAGCTTCTATTTTGAGATAATTGTAAATTCGCTATTGTAAGAAATGCTAATAGAGAGAGATCCCGGGCATGCGCCCCATTACCGGATTTACCACTTTCTCCCTTGTAAGACCTTGTAACACTGTAGTCCTGAATCACAGCCAGGACGCTGACGTTGGTATAATCAAGATGCAGAACATTTCCATAGGTCTGTCATCCGTGTTGCCGTTTTAATAGACACCCCCACCTCCTTTTCCTGCCCTACTCCCCCCATCCCATCTCTGACTCCTAGCAACTCCTGGCAAAACTTCTGTTTTGCATTTCTATAATTGTGTTGTTTCAAAATGTTACGTAAGTGGAATCATACAGTACGCAACATTTTGAGATTATTTTCCTCACTCAGCTTAATTCTCTGGAGATTCCTGCAAGTTGTTCAGTGCATCAGTAGTCAGTCTGTCCCTCTCTGTTACTGAGTTCCATGGTCTGCAGGGACCGAAGTCTAACCATTCACCTAGTGAAGGACATCTGATTTTGTGTGAACATAATCTTCATTTTTTTTTAAAGATTTTATTTATTTATTTTGAGAGAGAACATGTGCAAGCACAAGCAGGGGGAGGGCAGAGGAGAAGAAGAGGGAGAGAAGCAGACTCCCCCCTGAGCCCAACACGGGGCTCAATCTCAGGACTCTGAGGTCATGACCTCAGCTGAAATCAAGAGTCAGAGGCTTCATCAACTGAGCCACCCAAGCGCCCCCGTAAGTCTTCATGTTTGAAGGGTAAATGCCCAAGAGTGCAGTTGCTGGGCTGTATGACAGTTGCATGTTTATTTCTTCAACGAAACTGCCAGGCTGTTTTCCAGAGTGGCTGGGGTACATTATATCCCTTACCAGCAATGTCCAAGTGACCCCAATTCCCTGCCTCTTCACTAACATTGGGTTTGGTCACTAATTTTTATTTTGACCAATTTGATGGTCGTGTGGCTCTATCTCATTGTGGTTTTAATTCACTTTCCCCTGATGGCTAATGACATCGAGCATCCTTTTCTTACGCTTGGTTGCTGTCCGTGTATCCTCTTTGGTGAAATTCTGCCTTTTTCTTTTTTCCCTGAATTGTCTTTTATTCTTCCCCAATATCCTTTCCTTTAAAAAATACAATTGTCCTGAGAGAATTGTAGATTCATGTGCAATTGCACGAACTGATACGGAGATCAGTAATAAAAAGATGAGTAATGCGAGTAGTGGGCAAAAGATTTGAAAAGACGTTTCTCCCAAGAGAATATACAAATGGGCAAGAGGCACATGAAAACACGTGCAGCTTCAGCAGCCATCAGGGAAATACAAATTAAAACCGTGGTGAAATAGCACTCCACCTGTCCCAGGGTGGTTAAAATAAAGCAAGAGACCCAAAGTAGCAAGTGTTGGTGAGGGTGTGGAGAAATCGAAACCCTCACACGCCACTGATGGGAATGTAAAATGGTGCAGCTGTTTTGGAAAACAGTCTGGCTGATTGTCAAAAGGTTAAACACAGAGTTGCCATACGATTCAGCAATTCCATTCCTGGGTATATGCTCAAGAGAATGAAAACATTTGTCCACACAAAAACCTGTGCGTGAATATTCCCACTAGCATTATCCCTAGCAGCCCCCAAACGGAAACAACCCAAATGTCCATCAACGGATGAACAGATAAATAGCATGTGATCTACCCATGCAGTGGAACCTTGTTCATCAAAAAAAGGAAATAGGGGCGCCTGGGTAGCGCAGTCGTTAAGCGTCTGCCTTCGGCTCAGGGCGTGATGCCGGCGTTCCGGGATCGAGTCCCACATCGGGCTCCTCTGCTGGGA
>NW_023245165.1:0-1097 GCF_002007445.2 Ailuropoda melanoleuca
GGACGTGGCTTAGATATTGTATTCTATCTATACAGTTTTGGTTCTCAGAATTAAGTAGACGGTCCTTTGTTAATGCACTCACACACACTCTTGCCAAGGCTTCCATCTTCACTGCGGAAGTTGTGAGTTGAGACATAGGGTCTAGACAGTTTTCTTCTACGGAGTGAAGCAACAATCTTTATGCTTCTGTTTTCATACACAATTTTGCACATACTTCCGTTTTCATAACAAAAGACTGTGAGATGCAAGATGCTTTCTCTACCGTGTTCTTTCTTTGACTTCAGTATATGGCACTTTCCTTATGTTATCTTAGACACCTGTGCAAACAGTATCATTTCCATGACCAAAGACGTGAGTTGAAAGATGGCTTCAATTCAGTGTTTTTTCTTAAAGATTGGTTACTGACCCTTTACTTATGCTTTCATTCTTACTCTGAAACATGCTTCCTTCATCATGACAGACGATAGGAGTTGGAAGACTCTTTCCATACCCTCTTCTTCCTGAGACATACGTCTATGACACTTTCCTCAAGGTTCAACACAAGTATTGGTAAACTCTGGTGTCTTCACTGATCAATGTTACCATCTTTCTACACAAACTCGATTCACTGAATTGACTGATGGCACTTTCTTTTCATTCTCACACATCTTTTTTGATTGGCTTTCCTCCTTTTTTAATAGAAATTTTGTTGGGAAATTTTTCTATGACTTTATCAATATCTGATAGAAAAAGCAGACAAAACATTGGTAACAAATGTGACCTAATTGACCTCTATGGAACATTCCATAGTAAGTGCAGAATACATTATTTTCCAGTGGTCATAGANTTTTCCAGTGGTCATAGATTGTTTACCCAAACTGATGATATGTTGAGCCATGAATCATGCCTACATATTAAAATCCTGAAATTACCTAGATTCTATTCTTAGGCCACCAAGGAATAAAGCCCCACTCCTCATGAAAAGAAGTCCAAGAAGTCCCTCCATATTTAAAAATTCAGTGTAACTTTGCTGCATATCTGAAAGGATCAGAGAGGGAATCACAATGGATATTTGCCACCTTTTCTACATCAGGGCTCACATGCAATGGCCCCTTGTC
>NW_023245167.1:0-1832 GCF_002007445.2 Ailuropoda melanoleuca
AAAAAAAAAAAAAAAAAAAAAAAAAAAAGTGGTCTGCAGGTCTCTACAGTCTCCAAGGTACTTTCAGGAATCCACAGGATCAAAGCTACTTTCATAAAAATACTAAGATGTTATCTGCCCTTTTTACTGTGTTGACATTTGCATTAATGGCACAAAAGTGATGAGAGGTAAAACAGCGAGAAACAAGGCAGTGACCCCAACCTGTACTAATAGTCATTGTATTCTTGATCATTAGGCCCTCACAGCTTAAAAGAATCACCAGTTTCATTTAAGAATGTCCTTCAAGAAGCAGTTAAAATAGTTACATTTCAACCCTTGCTTACACGTCTTTAATATTTTGTATGATGACATGAAAAGCACATATAAAGAACTTCCGCTGTATCCCAAAGCCTGGTTGCCTCAAAGAAAAGCACCTGTATGATTGGGTTGAGAACTGAACCAGCTGATTTTTTCACAAAATATCATTTTATCTGCAAGAATGACTCATGGACAAATTAAGGTTATTCAGATTTGGATATTTGGCAGACATTTCCTCAAAATAAACTAAGTGAACCGGTCACTTGGGTAAATAACTGGGAATATTTTTGACAATGACAAACTTTGAGCTTTCAAATAAAGATTAGAGTTTTGGAAGACTTGTGTCAGTCACGATGAGCTTGATAACTTCCCAATACTTAAAGACTTTCCTGATTAGATTGGTGATGATATTAAACAATACGATTTTTTGATATTATATAATGAAATGTGTCAGCATTTGGAACATCTGCATAACTCAGTGAATCATTATTTTCCAAATGACCAGTGCGTGATGTTGTAAAATTATACACATAAGTAAAAGATCCATTTAAGTAGTGAGGTAGACCGATGGATCTTAAAGTAACGCTATGAAACGTTCTTAGAGTTTCAGATTCCACATTGTACTAAACTTGAAGAAACTACAATTTGCCAAGTTTTTAGTATAATATAAAAAAAAATCCACAATTATTTAGAAAGGATTTTAAAGTACTCCTCCCTTTTCCAACTATATATCTGTGTGAGGCCAGATTTTCTTCATATATCCAACCAAAACAATAGCAACAGATTGGATACAGAAACAGATATGAAAATCTAGTTGCTATGGCATATATTAAAGAGGTTTGCAAAAATGTAAAACAGTGCCAATCCTCTCAATGTAGATTTTTTTCATTATGGAAAATATAGTCACTTTTCAAAAAAAATACACTATTTCTGTTAGCATTTAACAGGTTGTTCCCATTGTTTTAAATGATAGGTAAATATTTTTTAAAGGTCTTAATTTTATTTTCAAATATGCTGAATATTGATGGATGTAACCACATACAAGCTCTTTGGGATACTCAGTAATGTTGAAGAGTATAAGGAGATCCTGAGACAAAAAAAAAAGTTTGATAACCAGCTGGTTTAGCATAATGAAAGAAGAACTGTTTTACGTATGCTAAACTGCAGGTACATAGAAGACAGCTTGTTTTGTGACATTTAATCCCAAGAGAAATAGAAGCCGTTTTGTCATTTATTGATTAAAATATGCTTCACAGATTTCAGCCAAGGAATTTTTAAAGAGATCCAGCATTTTATCAGTCAGAGTTCTTCGGCTGAAAGCAACAAAGGGGCGCCTGGGTGGATCAGTCGGTTGGGCTTCTGGCTTGGGCTCCGGTCATGATTGCGGAGTTCCTGAGATGGAGCCTGAGTTGGGCTCCCTTCTCAGTGGGGAGTCTGCTACCCCTCTGCCCCTCACTGCTGGAGCTCACTCTCTCTCAAATAAATGGATAAAATCTTAAAAAAAAAAAAAAAAAAAAAAAAAAAAAAAAAAACAA
>NW_023245168.1:0-1833 GCF_002007445.2 Ailuropoda melanoleuca
ACACACACACACACACACACACACACACACAATAAAGGTTGCCAGTAAAGCAAAGAACTAAATGTTTTGAACCGGGATACGGTAAAGCAGGCAGCCGTAACTCTAGCTTGCATGGTTAAAACACATGTCATTTGGCCTTTCTCCAGAGCTTCTGATTCAGCATGTTTCGAATTAGGGCCCAAAAATCTGTGTTTCTAGTAAGTTTCCAAGTGATGTTGATATTGTTGCCCAGGGGCCGCACACTTCATGAAACACTGGTCTAACTGAGCAGAGAGCTTGTTAGGGGAAAAAAAAATCATTTCCTGTAAATCCCAAAGGGGAGTTCACAGACATAAAGAATAAAAGGGTCATATTGATCTTGGATAATAGAAGGTCATTTACCAAAACTCATTATTTGTTTGCTGGGGGGTTAGCTAATTTTATGATAAATGGTATCAGGTGGGGTAAGGGAAAACATAGGTAGATATAATTAGAAGATAGCATGCATAAAACACTCTTTAAGGAAGTATAAAGTTGATATAGGAGAAATTAAAATGATACCTAGATACATAGATGATTATGTTGATAGTATGATCTTACATAATGTAATACATCAATTAGATGTCAATAAAACGTTGGAAAAATAATCACCAAAATCACTTTCACTTCTCTTCTATCTTCAAAGTGTACTTTGGTGTTTCCAGCAATCAAAATAAGTTCTTACTAACAAACTCAGTTTTCCTCTGGAAATCTAGTTATTTAACTCAAACTTATTTACTCTGAATTTACATCTTAATTATTCAACAAAAAGAACATATTTTCTTACCACATAATTCTAGAAGAAAATGCTTTTCCAGGTGAGAGGTCTGCAGGATATCATCTTAGATGGAATTGAATTTAAAAGTAGAGGTCTACATACTTCTCAAAGTTTTAATATGTTCCATGACACACAGTGAACTGCATTGTGTTTTCATCGTTTTGTGATTACATATAGTGATTTTTAGCAGAATATGAGTTTCCAGTATTTTTTTTCATAGAACATATACAAGTACAATAAATTGACACCAGGATTGTTGCTGAATTTTTGTATGCTTATCTGAATAATGGAATTCAAACTTCAGGAGACAGAGGGAAAAATAGAGAATAAACCCTTGGGGTAGAAGTTTTATAAAGAATAAGACAAAAATTTGGTTTGAAAATTAATAATACATTTTAGGAAACACATTTTTACATTCACTTAATTAATGGTTATTAGATTAGGCATTTAAAATACAAGGCGAAATTCAGGATCTACTTCACATGGCCTTATACTGGAATCTCCTCTGGATGACACTAATAAATATGTAAATTAATGTGTCTTACTAAGGGACATCTAGTGTTTCCAATTTACAACTGCACTACAACTTTCTGAAGGAAGGAACAACTTCTTCTCTGAGCATAGAGGGAAAGGATGGGTGAGCATGGTGGAGAAACACAGGACCATTTACCCTTCTCAGCTATGTAGAGGATAGGGTAACTCATAGAGAATGGAAAGAATGAGGAAAGTAAAAAAAGAAATCTGGTCAATCAGGTATGAATCAGAAGGTGAGTTTGTTGTCCCACATAATTAAATGGGACATGTGGCTACAGAAATGATTCAGTGGATTTTTTTCCAGAGAGACAAAAGCAACAATGTTGGAGAATCTGGTGAGAAGATAAAAACTTCTAACACATATAAAATAAAAGTGGTAGGAGAAGGAAGGGAAGAATGAAGCCGGGGTAAACAGAAGAGGAAATGAACCACGAGAGACTATGGATTCTGGGAAACAAACTGAGGGCTTCAGAGGGGAGGGGGGTGGGGGAATGGGATAGGCC
>NW_023245169.1:0-1833 GCF_002007445.2 Ailuropoda melanoleuca
CAGGGAGGAGCCAATCCCCGCACCCCCTTTCCGTCCTGGGCTCAGTGAAGAGCGAGTCTCCTCCCCA
Source organism: Ailuropoda melanoleuca (assembly GCF_002007445.2). Taxonomy (NCBI): domain Eukaryota; kingdom Metazoa; phylum Chordata; class Mammalia; order Carnivora; family Ursidae; genus Ailuropoda; species Ailuropoda melanoleuca. Next base: position 68 of record NW_023245169.1, read on the forward strand.
CTTGCAGCTCACTCTGCACGTCCACCTCTCCGTCTCCCTCTCTCCAGCTCTTCTCAGCGGCTCTGGGTCTCGATCTTCCGCGTTTGGAGACCCCGGCAGAGCGAGAGAACCCACCACGCGGGGCGCTGGGGCGGGCGTGGCCAGTCTTAGGCGGCTCCCGCGGGCGGCGCTGGCTCCTCCCGACCGCAGGGGGCGCTGTGAGGCGGGGGCGGGGGGGAAAGGGTTTGAGTCCCAGCGTGCACCGCGCGGGAGCTGGGCCTACGGGGCGGGGCGGGAGGCCGCGCGCCGGGGGAGGTGCTGCGGGACCTCTCGAGAGCTCGGCGTCTCTGCGGCGGGGGCCGGGCAGGAGCGCGAAGGGCCATGGCCGAGCCGGCTCCGGTAAGAAAGACTCCCCGCGGGGACGCCCGGATTCGGGGCTCGGGGTGGGGCTCCGGCTTCGCGGGTACCCATCCGCGGTCTTCGGGGCCGGCTGCAGAGGACGGGAGGAGCGGAGCCTGGAGGTCGCTTAAGGCTCCGAGTGTGTCTCGACCTTGGACGGAGCCGGTGACCGCCACTTCTGGGGCTTGTCGGTGGCCGCCCTCGCGAACATACCGAGCGTGGACCAGGCCGACTCAGCAGCGGGTCCAGCCTGGGCCGCGGGCGGGCAAGGGAAAGGAGAGAAACGGGTTTGGTGCTAGCGGTGCTTGTTAGAGCTCAGCCAGTTTTACATCACAGTTACAGAACAAGTGTTTTAAAAGACTTAAGATTTTGAGGGTTGAAGCGATTGTCTGGCAGCGGTTTTGAATAAGATAACTCAGCTGCTAATGTGTTACAGTTTGTGTTGAGAGGAAGGAAGGAGGTTGGAAGAGATAGAATAGGATATAAAAACGTAAACGGAGTACACATTATTTGATTATTTAATATTTTGTTGTCATCGAGGTTTAGAGGGAATGGCCATTATGTTTTTGAAAATATCTTACAGGGGCGCCTGGGTGGCTCAGTCGTTGAACGTCTGCCTTCGGCCAAGGGCGTGATCCCGGTGTTCTGGGATCGAGCCTGCTTCTTCCTCTCCCACTCCCCGTGCTTGTGTTCCCTCTCTCTCTATCCGTCTCTACTTCTGTCAAATGAATAAGTAAAATCTTTAAAAATATATATATCTTACAAACTTTCATTTTGACCATTTTTCCTGATTACTAAACGAATTCATGAGGTTATTAATTTCCAAATAGCATTAACAGCCTCCGCTAAGAAAATGTACTTTCTAGGATTAAATATTCAAAAGATATGCAACACCTTTATGGGGGAAATTATAAATAAATGGGAGATAACCAGGCCTATAGATGAAAGACTAAATACAGTAAAAATGATACTTTTCTTCCAACTTAATATATATTTACTGCAGTTTTATTAAAATGGCAAATTTTTGTGAATTTAGACAGACATTCTAAATTTCATTTGGAAAATAAAGATCATAAATATGATTCTGAAAAAAGAACAACGAAAGGGGAATTGCCCTAGCAGATAATAAAACTTATAAGCCCATAGAATTACTACCCTGCTATTTCGTGCAGGAATACATACACAGAGGGGCGCCTGTGTGGCTCAGTCATTAAAGCGTCTGCCTTCTGCTCGGCGTGATCCCAGGTCGAGCCCCACATCAGGCTTGTCTGCTGGGAGCCTGCTTCTTCCTCTCTTACTCCCCTTGCTTGTGATCCCTCTCTTTCTGACTGTGTCTCTGTCAAATAAATAAATAAAATCTAAAAAAAAAAAAAAAAAAAAAAAGAAAA
>NW_023245170.1:0-1329 GCF_002007445.2 Ailuropoda melanoleuca
TCCTAGTCTAAAATAGGGGGTCTCTGGGGCTGCTTTCTGGGGGCCAGCACCTCCTCCTGGTGCTCCGCCTTCGGTCCCTGGATTCCCAAGGGCTTTACCAACATTCCCCACACCCCAGATATTCTGTGTCTCTGGAGAGGGATCAGGGGCCTGGATTGGGAATGTGGGTCCCTGGGCCTTCTCGAAGCTCCACAACTCTTTCCCAGGAAGAGCTCACCCCCTGTGCACAGTGGGGACAGGGGAGGAGGGGTACCCTTGGATCAGGACTCGGGAAAACTGGCCCTTCCCCTCAGAGAAAGGAATTTAAGTTTTGTAAACTTTTGGCAGTAACATCATTCTGTGTCTACAGTTAAACAGCTGTTGGAATCAGCCTTCTTCCCTTACTTTTCCACTTTCTAAAATTTGGAAATGCTATCAAAGCAATACAGGCCCGTGGCTTTAAGCAGCCCGTTGCCAAGTTGCACTCGTCAGAGGTGACAATTTAAACTTATGGCTCTTCTCCTCTGGCCTCTCCTGCGAGTTCTCCAAAGTGCACACTTCATTGCTATTCCTTCGTTTATCAACTTTATTTTTTTTTAAAAGACTTTATCTATTTGAGAGAGTGAGCAAGAGAGAGAGAGCACAAGCAAGGGGAATGGCAGAGGCGGAGGGAGAAGCAACTCCCCACTGAGCAGGGAGCCTGATGCGGGGCTTGATCCCAGGACCCTGGGATCACGCCATGAGCTGAAGGCAGACACTTAACAACTGAGCCACCCAGGCGCCCCAACTTTATTTTTTAAAGAAGTGTTATTGAAGTAATCTCACCCAGCGTGGAGCTGAAAGTCACAACCCCGAGATCCAGTCGCATGCTCTTCCAGCTGAGCCAGCCAGGCGCCCCTCCTTTATCAAATTTAGGTCTTCTCCACGGACAACTGGCAAGCTCCTGATCTTTCTCTGTTTATAGAAGCTGAGTCTCCACAGTTAATTTCTGTGTGTAATTTATTTGCCTTTTCCCTCCACCCTGGGAGGAGGGCAAGAAGCAAGTTTTGTGCAAGTGTCCAGTGTTAGTCTTGTTGAAATGGCCAAGGACTTTCAAAGCAGCGGAGTGTACTAATGTCTAATATTTGGGATCACCTCGTGTGCACTGCTGCGATTTCAGTCCTAATCCAGCACCCCCCCCCCCTTCCTTGCCCATCTCATTTCTGATCGTCCTGGCCAGGTGTCTGGGTTTAGGAACGGTTGCCCCAAGCAGTGTTCTCAAGATTTCTCACTGCCAGGGCCTGGGCTTCACCCTGGAGAATTGAGGCCTGATGGTTTTGACCTTCATCATTCTTCATAGTTTACAAAGCA
>NW_023245171.1:0-2756 GCF_002007445.2 Ailuropoda melanoleuca
CCCCCCCCAATGTAAAGCTCTTCATAAAGGTAGAAAAGAGAGTCTTTAAGTAATTGAGAACATTTTTAAAAAGTCTGGTGATATACTTATGTTTGATTTAACTCAGTGCATAATCACGTTGCCTTACTTCTGGCAAGAATTCTAGCAAATCAAGTTAGTTGTCTCAGTTTGCTCGTAGAGGCATGAATCCTGCAGTTCCGTGTCTTTGAGTATTTTTTTTTTTAATCAGTAAAAATAATTAAAGGCATTCTTTTTATGTAAACAGGATCTTTCCAACTTTAGGATTTCTGTGAGGGAAATTCTAAATCCTCCTTGGTAAGAAAAAAAACTGGTAAGAAAGAAACGCCTGTTATATCTTTTTAATAAACTTCTTATGTAGTTATTTAAATAGCAATTTGGAAATAAAAGTTTCACTTTTTTTTAAATGATGGTTTATTTTGATTGTAAAAATAAAGACATGATTGCAGAGGAAAATGTATAAACCAAGAACAAATATGTTGAAGAAAATAAAATCATCTAGTAATTGATTGAACTAATCTTTATTAACATTTAGGGCATTTCCTTCTGACATTTGTTTTTTATACAAATGTGTGTGTATGCATGTCTGGGCAGCTGTTAAATTTCAATTATGATGCACAATCTAAGCATTTCCACTTAGCATCACAAATATTTTCTTATATCATTATAGATTTAGAAAATATTGTGTTTGATAATTATATGGCTACACCTTATTATAGTTACCAATCCTATATGATTGGACATTTTCATGGTTTCTAGTTCATTTATTCTTTTGGCAAAGTAAAGTACGTGATCTTTGCAGATAGACTGCCTGAGTGTCAATCCCAGTTATACCCCTTCTAGGCTGTATGACCTTGGCTAATCAAGTTACTTGTCAGTGACTCAGCTTCCCTGCCTATGAAATGGGGACAGTGAGAATACATACCTTATGGAGTTGTGTGAGGATTAACTTAGTCAATTTGTAAAAAGCACTAAAAAATAGTACATAATAAGCACCAAATCAATGTCAGCTGTTGCATATATACATTTTAGATTACATTTAGGATTATCTCCTTAGCATACATTATCAGAAAGAGTATCAGCCGAACGAAGGTTGTAGGTGCCATTTTTCTAACTTGCTCACCTTTCTTAAATACATGCGCAATTTCAGGAGGAACTGGCTATACCGGCTTGTAAGTCATTGTGGACATTTTTGCTTTCACTTTAAGAGTAACGAGGAGTCACTGGGAGGTTCTGAACAGAAATGAGACATGATCCAGTGTATGGTTGTAAAGACTCCCACTGGCTATTGGCCAGGGTAATCCAGTGGTGGGACAAAGATGACGATAGAGTCTACCAGGACAGTCCAGAGGAGTGGCAACAAAGACTCACAGTGGAGTGAGTGGAGTCAGAGAAGGCTAGATTCTGGGTATATTTTAGCAGGCTAAGCCACCAGGGTCTGCTGAATGGCTATGGGATGTGAAGAAAGAGGAGTCAAGGATGTCTCTGAGTATTTTGGCTGGAGCCATTGGAAGAATAGAATTGTCATCAATTAAGTTGGGGAGGGCTATGGATGGAGCAGATTTTATGATGCAGATTTGGTGCTTGTATGTGATTATGTTGAGTTANCAGTCCAGAGGAGTGGCAACAAAGACTCACAGTGGAGTGAGTGGAGTCAGAGAAGGCTGGATTCTGGGTATATTTTAGCAGGCTAAGCCACCAGGGTCTGCTGAATGGCTATGGGATGTGAAGAAAGAGAGGAGTCAAGGATGTCTCTGAGTATTTTGGCTGGAGCCATTGGAAGAATAGAATTGTCATCAATTAAGTTGGGGGGGGCTATGGATGGAGNTGGGGAGGGCTATGGATGGAGCAGATTTTATGATGCAGATTTGGTGCTTGTATGTGATTATGTTGAGTTAAGATGCTTATTAAACCTCAAAGTGGAGATGTCTATTAGGAATATGCATGGTTGAATCTGTTTTGGGGACTGACCATATAATTGGGAATTCTCCATATAAACTACCACATAGAATAAATGCAATGTTTATGAAAAGATATATAATAAGTATATCTTCATTTGAACCTTACCTTCGTATTATTGTTGCAATTCAATACTTATTGCAGTGATTGTTTTGAACTTAGACCAACAAAATATTATTTTTGGAAGAAAGGAATATTATAATCATTGACATTGTTTAGAATTGCCAGCTCACTGTAATGATAAAAAGCAGACCATCTTTTATTCAGGCTTATTATACTTTTCAAAATCTCTACAACTAGTGTATCTTTTGTGTTGCTCACACCCTTAGCAGATTTCCCCCATTGCCCATGTCCGTTGGGACCACGATTGTTGGTAAGAATTCACCTTTGAAGCTCTACTGAGAGCCGGCTTAATGGTAAGTTAATGAATCTTGAGCTGCAGGACTTCGAGGAAGCCCTAGCAATGTGTTCACAAAAATAAGGTATATTAACAGCTTCCCCTCCTATCAGGTGGCATTAAAGTTTCAATAGGCAATGTTAGGGTATGGCTAAGGCGAAGTTGATTTGAGAAAGTGTTGGTTTGGGTGCAGTGAAATATACTTAATAGTTCCTAATTATTTCATGTGTAGGTAAGTTTTTGCAAACGTCCTGCATTATAATGGTCAGGGTTACAATACACTGACTTAACTGGTATTGGGATACCATGATGCTGGGCCAGAAAATTCTCATGTTTTGGTTCTCAGTATGGACAATGTGTGACAAAGAGAGAAACAATGAGT
>NW_023245172.1:0-1834 GCF_002007445.2 Ailuropoda melanoleuca
TTCAGTGGAACCCATAGGACCCCTAAGATTCTGCCAAATGGACCTATCTTTAGGTCTTGTCTAGAAATTGACCAAGTGGCTTGTGCTGCTCCAAATCAGACTCATGGAACGTCTTGCTTCCAGTAAGTCTCCTACGGTTAGGTAAAATAGGCCTGCGGTTCTCCTACATGCCATGCTGGGTGTGCCAAGAATGCAAGGCCCTGAACCCTCTTTTCCAGTTCCATTTTCAGAGTTGTATCCACCATGAATAACCTTAACAAATGAAGTTACCTCCATCCTGGCCAAAGCAGGTTTTGTTTACTGCTTGATATAGAAGCAGTGGATTCCCCACCCTCCGTGCTCCTCAGCCACAATGCAAACCCACATGTGTTTAGCATACATCTGATCTATATTGTTTCACTTCCATAGGACCTGGGGTAAAGGTAACCCACTACAAATAGGCTGTTGATCCTGCTGCTTGCTTTGTCACGAACAATAAAGCCTTCTGACCATTAGTATTCTATTTTCTGCCCGCATTGATGAAATAGTAATGGACTTATTAATAACTTCTAAGGGGGAGGGGGAAATCACATTCCTGACCTAATATCAATGACAACTTAGTTTAAGTTTCCGGTCAACTAAAATCTATTAAGAACCCAAAAATCTGGAATAAAAAGCAATATGGAAAATCTTTGGATTTCTAGATCTTTCATTCTTTGAATAATTTTTTAAATTAAAGAAAAGAAGAAGATATTCCTACAGGGCCTCTCAATTTTAAACTACCTTTCATTTCTTTTTTCTTCCTCCTTCCCCAACAAGAAAGTGCAACTTTAACAAGCCATTTAAGAGCAAAATAAAGCCTAAATGAGAACCCTGAAGACTTTCTTTCTCTAAACTTATTTGAATCACAGGAGGTACATGATAGTTTTCAAGCTCAAAATTCTACACTCAAGAAATCACATAAGCCAGGAACATGATTCTTGGGGCAACAGTACAAGCTTAGAAGGTGGAAATGTCAGAAGAAAAAAAAATCAATAAGAGACTGTTTATAAAAAGAGGCTTTAAGATAGGACAGAAAAACAGGAGGAAGGACACTTATTGAAGGCAAATAAGAAGCTGATCCAACCTTAGCAGGTGTCCACAAAGCCAAATGTTAAATAAATGAAGTCTTGTAAAAAATAATGTGTCAAGGAGGAATAGGTTTTCCAGGGTGGGAGATTCAGCCCAGAAGGGTATAAAGATAATACAGAAGCATTAGAATTCTTGAAATGTTTATAATATGGTTACTATTTTATTAACTTAATAAGGAGCTGCTGAGCTTCTACCATAGGGCAGGACCTACTTTAGGATCAGGGGTTAGCTAACCATGACCTGATGGCCCAATCCGGCCCACCACCTACTTGTGTAATAAAGTTTCATTGGAACACAGCCACACTTAAATTCTTAAGCATTCTCGTATCTGCTCTCACACTACAACATCAGAACTAAGTAGCTGCTGCAGAGACCATATGACCCATCAAGACTAAACTGTCATCTGGCCCTTTACAAAAGAAGTTTGAAGACCTGTGCGCTTGATGACAGACATACCACGAGCTAAACAAGTCATCACCTTCATAGAACTCTCACTCTAATGGGGAGTAGACTATGAACAAATCTATACATAAGAATGTAACATTTTTGGGTACTGAGGTGATACAAAGAAAAAAATGAGGGGCGCCTGGGTGGCTCAGTCGTTAAGCGACTGCCTTCGGCTCAGGGCGTGATCCCGGGGTCCTGGGATTGAACCCCGCATTGGGCTCCCTGCTCTGCTGGGAGCCTGCTTCTTCCTCTCCCACTCCCCCTGCTTGTGTTCCCT
>NW_023245173.1:0-1834 GCF_002007445.2 Ailuropoda melanoleuca
ATCTCAGATTAAACATTTCTTCTTCTTGGCCTTGCTCAGACTTCACTCCTCCCCACCACACTACCACTGCTATCATCATGGCTTACTTTTTCTCCCACTTGCTCCTGTAACACTCTGGACTTACTCTATTGACACATTCCATAGGGTACTGTGTTCTAATTCCTTTATCATCAGTGTCACTGACAATGAAATGGCAATCTTTTAAGGACTGGAACCTCCGCTATTTAATGGATATTTGAGCTGGTTGTGCCTGGACCCATCCTTAGCACATCACTCATCCCCCAGTAGATATTTTCTGAATGGTCGACTGGCTTCTCTTCATTCTGAATAGCCTTGCTATTCCAGGACATTTGTGGCCTGCATACAAAATTATTCCTATGAGACTTTATGGATGGATATTACGCTTTACAATAAACATTGGATTGATTGAGACATTCTCTTTTTTGGTATATGTGGGGTCTGTATATCCAGCAACAGCTGTTGCCTTTGTCTGCAGATCCCGCAGTGTTCTAAGTGGGAGCAACTCCGCTCAGCCTTCCACGCTCTGCTCCATAGCCAATGGAGGTCTAATGTTTATGATTCTTTCCCTATACTTTCCACTTCACCCCACTAGAAATTTGAACAAAGGATTATAGAAAAGTAAGTTTAAAATACAAATGCTATGTGAACACTTTTTTCCTACTGCCTCAAATCAGAAAGTCAGCAGGACTCAGACAAGGAGTGAGCGGTCTGATGTGATCACGGAAAGGTCTGCACTGATGACTGCATTCCACCCCCTCATCAGCGAGAAGGGCCCCTGACACCTTAGTAGGAAACAGAACCTTAAGGGGCAGAATCATCGCTCTTACAGCAAACATATTATAAGGCCATTATAGAGTAACTGGAAGGAGTTCTGGAGGAAGGCTGCCCCACCCCTTCAGGTCTTCACAAATCAGCCACTGAAAACCTCCTCAAAGTCCAAAGGATCACTTGGAAAGGCATTAGGAAGGAGTGAGGTAATGTGCGACACTCCTTTCAGAACCCGCACTGGAAAAGATGAGTGGAATAAGAAATGAAGAAATGGAGAATCGACTGCAGGCAAAGATTTCTTCTCCCTCACATTCAACCATGTGATGTTATTTAATGTTTTCAAATGGGAGAGGAGAAGGGGAATAAAGGCATCATCATATAGACATCTGAATGTCTCAAGGATAATATCAGATTCTGAATATAAATTTTAATGGTTATTTTTCTCCACTAAATTTGCGATGGTTTTTCAAATAATTCACCAGAGTATAGATTTGTGTCAATGTTCATATAAGCATTCTAAGCTTTAAGTGATAGACATAAAGGAAATTCTTTCAAATATTTTATTATAAATCTTTAAAGACACAAAGACTAGTTGAAACAATAATAGTATCAGCAGGGAAGGAAGATTCAGGGGCTGGCTGTAGGACAAGAAAACACTAAATGCTTTAATGCAACACTGATTAGCGTCTTCTTTCATTATAATTCTCATTGGCTACCTCTAGGTAGAAATGGCAGGGTCTTTGCTCTACCAAGTACAACTTGAGTTGTCCATCTTGATTTAGCAAATCTAAGACAAGTAAGATGTAGGACCCTGGGAGATGGGTATATAGACCTTCTCTTCTTCCCCCATTGTGCCTTTCACAACTCCAACCCTTCCAATAACTCCCTGCTGTCACTGCATTTGCTAAATTACAGAGCTATGGATGAGTTCCAGATATCAAAGAGACAACATCAAAAAGTCTTCTAAGTCAAATGCATTTGGAACCTCTGCTCAAATGAGGGAGTTCTTCTGACAGGAAGAGGACGCTCTTCGAACACAGGAGCA
>NW_023245174.1:0-1834 GCF_002007445.2 Ailuropoda melanoleuca
TATATATATATATATATAATATATCAAGCCTTTCCAGAAAAGTTTTATGGATCTCAAGGACAGACCTGTTGGGGTCAGAAAAAAATAGAGTCTGAATAGAAATAAACTACTGTATTTCAGTTCTGTCTTCTAAGAACTCAAGTCATCACTCCCCTTGAACATCATTCCACATATCTGGGCCTCAAATGAAATGCTGGAGTAGACGATCTCTAAAATCCCTTCAAATCCAATATTCTATGATATTTGCATTATGGTCTTTGTTAAGACTTGCTGCTTGGCTATATAAGTAACACAAAGTCTAAGTCTCATGGCAGAATGCTAACTGTAAGAGCACCAATCCCCTCACTCCCTACCTCATTCCCTCAATTTCACTTTAGTGAAACAGATTATTTAGATCAGCTACTCAGAGGTGATTTACCCTTTGCAGAAGTCATGCCTACAAATGAGCAGAATAACTCAGGCAAGTTGGTAAGAATGAGCAAGTTGCCAATCTGTATAAACAAGAAGAAATATACAGGTTATGAAAATTGGTTCTGCTCTCATCTATAAAGCAAATCACATCAAGGATGAGTGGTGCTAAACATGGCATTGAGCTTACAGGATTTGTAGTGTGTTTTCCATACCTCTGGGAATTAGGGCCTGATCGATTCAACACATTTGGAATAATTCCCATACAAGGGCATAAGTGCAAAGATGAACTGTAGGTGACTCGGTATGCTATTCTATACTCAGAGGTGAATACCCGGCTCCCTATCTCTGTCATCATCAGAATTAAATTATTCTGTCATTTTTTTCAAGTGGGATATGACTTGAAGAATGTCAGAAAGAGTCTTTTTCAAACTGTCTTTCTCACCTCGGCTCACAAAAATAGCTCAAATATTGCCACTAGTCCATTTCTAATATTTTCTTTAAATCACTTCTGAAAGAATGACATATTACATCATTTTGTAACTGTTGATATATTAGTGGAAATAAGTATTCATATTCCTCTAGTAGTATATTAGTGAAGGTCTCCTTTTTTATCTCTGTTCTCTAAAATGTAATTGTGCCTTAGTGACTACCAAATGAAATAAAATTCTTTTAGATTCCTTTAATCCAAGTTTAACTCCCCTTTTCCAGTTTATACTCAGCTATCTTCCATGTTAAACCATCTTCCTATATGTATTAATTCTAGATTCAAGCCAGACATATGTCTGAGATTAAATTTATATTCTATAATATACATTTTCTTCTTTTACATATAAAAGTTTGCTCAAATAATTTTCATTCACTATAGCATGCTGGATGATGTTAATCACTATCGAGGAAAATAATGCTGAGAAGGGGAAAGAAAATAAAATGTTGCAATTTTAATTACAGAGATAAGGGAAACATCTCAGGGTAAATAGCATTTGAGTAAAAATTTGAGATTGAGAGAAAGTGGACCATATGTTTATTTGGGAGAAGAACATGCCAGAAGAATTAGTGCAAATTGGAAAGGCTCTGAGGCGAGCCTCAGCCTTCTGTGTTTATGGTTTGAAATGGAATAAGCATAGGGGAAATTGTTAGGAGATGAAGCTAGATTGAAGATGAACAGATAATGCAGAACCTTGAAGGACATTGTAAAGAGTTTGCTTTCACTCTAAGTGAGATAGAAGACCTGGGAGGGTTTTGAGCAGATGAATGACATAATCCGATTTAAGGTCATTTTGGCCAATGACACGGTCATTGATCTGCAAAGGCAAAGGCAAAGGCAGATGGCAAGGAAGTTAGGAGTTTATTGCCGTGATCCAAGGTAGAGAGAATGGTGACGTGGATAGCAGAGTTATTGACAGTTGATCAGATTCTGCATAGA
>NW_023245175.1:0-1834 GCF_002007445.2 Ailuropoda melanoleuca
CAACGCTGGGATCACGCCCTGAGCCGAAGGCAGACGCTTAACCGCTGTGCCACCCAGGCGCCCCAGCACAACCTATTTTAAAGGGAATAAGCAGAAATTGTAGATTAGGGCCAGACTACAAAAGATCCTACTCCTTATCTAAGGAGTTGTAGAAGCAGTAGAAAACCAGGTCTGTGTTTGTGGAAAAAATGCTGGCAAGAGAGCAGTAGCTAACTTGGAAATGGGCTAGATCAGCCAAGGGGCTACCACAATAACCCAGATGGAAAGCAGATGAGGGCTACACAATAGAGATGGGCAGCAGAGGACAGACTGAGAGACATTTGAGAAGCTAACATCTAGGACTTGGTGACTAACTGCATGTGCAGGGAGACAAAGGAATCCAGAATGAGGAGTGGACGGATGGTAGTGCCATTAACTGAGACTGGAACTACACAGAGGTAGTGCAGGACTCATGGTAAGGTTTGAGTCTGGTTTTTGGTCACTGAATCTGAATTGACTAAGGAATGTCCATCTCAGAATGTCATCTGTAAAGTTAGAGAATGGGACTTGAAAGAGGCAGGGCTTGAGAATATGTTGCAAGAGGGATTAAGACCAGGGGAGGTGTATAGCATTAAACCTGAACGTAGATGGAAACTCAGGATGATTATCAACATTAAATGAGTAGACGGAGTATAGGAGCCAGTGGAAGCAGCTGGCAGGAAGCAGAGAGGCGAGTTGGGACATTCATGTGTGGTAAAGTTCAGGAAAGAGAAGGTTTCAGAGGAGAGGAGCAGAGGACCTAGTTAAGTGTTATAATGCCTGAGGCTAAATAGATGAAGTCTAAAAAGAGCTCAGTTAATTTAATGACCTGAGCAAGGGGTCATTTCAATGAAATCAGGGCATGAGTTGAAGAATGAATGGGAGATGAGGAAGTGGAGGTGGCTAGTGAAGACTGATCTTTTAAGAGGCTTTGTGGTAAGAGGAGGGAGAGACATGACCAAGGGAATAATTTCTTCTAGAGGACTTCAAAAATTTCAAGAGGAACACCAACAGTTTCCAGCAACTGGTCAGTGTTCATTTGTCTACCTGACTTGAAATATGCAAAACCCAGAGAACTATTTGATCAGCTTCTTCTGATCCATTTGTAGGGGATTACCACATTTGTGGTAATCACAGTGGTAATTACTCTGGTATCTTTCTCAGTGTGGTAATCACTCTGGTATCTTTCTCAATAAATTCAGGCACATAATTAGTTTAGTCTTATTGTCTTTTGGTCTCTGACCACTCCCTGTGCCCTAGTATTAGCAGCGGAAGATTCCGCTCTTATTCTAGCTTCTCCCTTTTAATCCATTTAAATAATCCCTTTATGTATTTTGGACTCGCTTCAAAGGTGCTTCTCAAAGTCTTTTTTCCTATTTCATACCTAACCTGACAAACTCTGTGGGCTTCCTGCTTTCCTCTGGGGAGCTTTTTACATTCTTTGAGAGATGTCATTTTCCCTCCACTGTGACTGTCACATTTTTAAGTGCTTGGATTTTTTCTTCTTTTTTATCCTCTGTTACTCTTTCCCTATACTTCCAATAAAGTCTCTTAAAATAGGCTCCAATCTCCTCCTGACTTTCAAAAGCCTAAATTTCAATTTTCTCCTAGTTAATACTCGCATTTTGTCATAGTTTCCTTTTGAACACTGAATAGTTGACATAAATTTTCTGGGCTTATGGATTTAATTGTGTCATGATTAGTCACATTTAGTGGCTCACCCATGGTTACCTCCTAAGATCTAGTCCTAGTCAATAGGCAAGAACCACAGCCAGGACATATCCTCTGTCATTGGTTTAAAACTTCCTGTTCTAGG
>NW_023245176.1:0-1835 GCF_002007445.2 Ailuropoda melanoleuca
TTTGAGAGACAGAGAGAGAGAGGGCACGCATGCATGAGCTGAGGGGGGTAGGGGGTGGGGAGTGGGGGCAGAGGAAGAAGCAGACTTCCTGCTGAGGGGGGAGCCTAACGGAGGGCTTGATCCCAGAACCCTGAGATCTTGACCTGAGCCCAAGGCAGATGCTTAATTGACTGAGCCACCCAGGCGCCCCGCAAAGAAAGGTTTTTATGGCAGAAAAGGCTGCCTCTATATTCAAGAAGTTTTAAAGTCTCTTCTATCTCACTGCCAAGTGCTCAGGAATAGCAAACATAATTCTATAATGACGTTTTCTATTCTCATTACTCTAGAGAGAGCATGTGCATAAATCTTACATGAATTTTTACATGAGTAATGGGGTAAATGGGCCATTGCCCTAGTGGTACAGAAGATCTGCTATGATCCTGAGAGGATATATTCAAATACGTTAAGTTAGTAAACATAAACTACAAAAGCTAATTTCTATGATACCTTCTTTTGCTTACCTTGATAAGATATCTGGTAATATCCCTTCCGGCAATATCCAGTCTCCTGGTAAGGTGAGGGAGAGAAAAGCCTTCATACACTGGACAAATGTGAGTTACACCATCTCCAGAGTCCACCACTACTCCAGTCAATAAACCTGTGTGAGAACCATGAGGTTTTAAATAAAAGGCCAAATTAGAAAAATCAGAGCCAGCAAATTTCAAAACTTAGTACAGAAGCCAAACTAGAAACTTCACCAACCAGAACAGACTAGAAGCCAGTATTTCTTTATTATTTGTTACTTTGCAGTTTACTTCTAACATCTAGACACTAAAGTGAGTGTTCTCACACGTCTCTTGTGAGACTTTTAGTCTAACTGTGTGCTATCCCAGGATTTGAGAAGAAACAGATTCAAAAGAAACAGATTCTAAGACCTAGGACTAAAAAACACAACATGTTCTTAAGGCTTAGTACAATTCTTTATTTTTCTTTCCAATTTAATCTTGATCCCTGAATTCCCTTGAAGTGAATTTTTCTTTCTTTTTTTTTTTAAAGATTTTATTTATTCAACAGAGATAGAGACAGCCAGCAGGGGGAGTGGGAGAGAAAGAAGCAGGCTCATAGTGGAGGAGCCCAATGTGGGGCTCGATCCCAGAACTCCAGGATCACACCCTGAGCTGAAGGCAGAGCTTAACCGCTGTGCCACCCAGGCGCCCCTGAAGTGAATTTTTCTAAAGCATGAATGGTAACTTTTAGGAAAACCACTGTGAGAGATAAATACTATACTAGTTGACAGTGAACCTGTTGAAATAATGTACTTATTATTTTTGTCATACAATATATTCAAAACTGTGTTTTGGAAAAATTCCTATTGATACTAGATAGATGGAAATTTGAGAATAATTAATCTTGACTGGCAAAGGATCACTTCAATTATTCACCAGAAACCAGAAAGACAATGTCAGTTAAATGTTATAATAAAAGAACAGCAAAGAAGCTGGCTTCTTTCCCATAGATACTATTTAAAGTACAAATGACTGCAAAAGTTGCCTTCTGCACTAAGGTTAATTCCGGTAAAACAAAAAACTTTTTCTGACTCGAATTTTTTTTTTTCTTTTTTTTTCTTTGTTTTTTCCATTTTTTTTTTTTGTGTGACTCGAATTTTTTAATAGTTAATAATCTAATAATGTTTTAACCAAAAAATTTTTTTAACCTTATAGAATATGCAATGTCTGAACTTTCTTAACCGTTAATCATTTTCACATCCCTGAATAGGCTCTCTCCCTTTTTTTTTTTAAAGATTTTATTTTTATTTATTCGACAGAGATAGAGACAGCCAGCGAGAGAGGGAACAC
>NW_023245177.1:0-1836 GCF_002007445.2 Ailuropoda melanoleuca
AAAAAAAATGTGTGTAGTATGTAGTTGCTGTGAAGAAAATACTGACTTTTTCTTAGTGCAAGAAAATTTTTAGGAGTATTTATATTGTGAGGTTTGTGTAGAAAAGCTTAAAGGCAAACTTCTTTTTTTAGAGGGGTGTGTGTATGAACAAGTCACCTCTAAGGAGAATACATTGTGAGGAAGGGGCATTATGGAAGCTTCTGGAACAGGGTGATGGATACCTCACAAGACTGTCTGAAAGTAGACATCTTCAGGCCCCCCAGGAAACAGAGCCCTATATCATGATCCATATTGGCAGTTTGGACAAAGGCAGGAACTTTTAGGGAAACTTTGGATAGTGCTGTTAGGGAGGTCGTGCTAGAACTGCTACCCACACATATGGCACCTAAGATTGCATTAGAAGAGGTACCATTATCTTTAGAATGCAGTGGCTGATGACATGGTGAGTGGAAGCCGGTCTCTGTCCTCCAGGATCAAAGTCTTCCACCAAATATAGAGTTGCCTAACTCCCTTTACCCCAAACATCCCCAGGCCCATATCCTAAAGAAAATTAGGAGTTCCACTTTCAGAGGCCATGTGAATTTCAATAATGATTCCATAAGCCTGATCATTATGAATTGGAGATTCAAAGCCCTTTTCCTAATTTTTGATAATTAAATAACTATCTCTCTCCCCGATCCTTGAGCAAATTCCCCAATGACAAGCAAAATGTTGTGTCAACGCAGTAGAACGGTTGCCTGGATGCAGATTTAATTTCATTTAAATAAAATAATATTTAAAAAGGCAAAAAAATAAT
The DNA here is from genome assembly GCF_002007445.2 of Ailuropoda melanoleuca. Lineage (NCBI taxonomy): Eukaryota > Metazoa > Chordata > Mammalia > Carnivora > Ursidae > Ailuropoda > Ailuropoda melanoleuca. The sequence continues at coordinate 797 of NW_023245177.1, forward strand.
AAAATAAAAAATAAAGAAATTAATGTATTACAAATTTTTTTGCACATCTGAGTTTCTAGGGTCTGATCTATAGAGTTTCTAGAGGAGATTTAACATTTTGGATACTTAAATTGCTTCTTTGTATTGTATCACATATATATGTATATATTGAAAGAGTTTTGAAAGAATTGATACAAGTATATATTACATGATTTTTTTTCATATTGTTGAACCCATGAATTCTTAAATAAAAAAGGAGAAACCACTTTATGAAGGAAGACATCCTATATAGAAAGGAATTCATAGAATGAATATAGAGTTCATAACTAAATTTTATAAAATGTGCAGATGACTTCAAAATTGTCCTTGGTTTCAAAATCCAGTTTTTAGTTTATAATTCCAAGATGTTTTCACAAAATTAAAATATTTAATTTGGTTCACTCGAGGACAATTAGCCATATAGAACAAAATCCTTATTGAAAAGAATAGTGTTAAATATATATAATAATCTCAGACTCTGAATCGTCAAATATAAGCCCCTTTTTGTATAGACTTTCTTTAAATACCACCAGGTTTTTCTCAATCCCTAATAACAACTAGAGCCTGAAATATAAGACAAAAAGATGCAGAATTTTCAGTTATCTGTATATAATCTTACGTTCTTAGGAAAGATTTAAGACTTCTCTTAATAAAGAAAATGTAATTTTCCTCCTTAACAAAATCATTTGCTACTAATTCTGTTTAAATATAGCTTATTTAAATTAGGAGCTGGAGAAATACTGTAAAATAGGTTTGTAATAAGGTAAATCTGTGTGTGATTCCTGGGTTAGTTGCCAGTTGTTTGATTCTGGGCAATTTACTCAACATGTCTAATTTTATCAGTTATGTCTTCGGTAATAGGAGGGTATTTTCTACATCATACTCTGGTATACATACAAAACAATATGTTGGTCATAATACACCTAACATAGTAGGCAAAATGGTACATAAAGTTTTTTTTTTTTTAAAGATTTTATTTATTTGACAGAGATAGAGACAGCCAGCGAGAGAGGGAACACAAG
>NW_023245178.1:0-988 GCF_002007445.2 Ailuropoda melanoleuca
GGAGTTTTAATATCCTGTGAGAAATAAACTTGTCATTTACCTGTTCTTCCACTCTGACTTCTGGGGGAGGGCCTGCTGCTCGGCTTCTCAGATGTCTTTGCTTGGGTGGAGATGCCCCACTCCTTGTCAGGGCCATCAGCTTAATGTGAGCTGGCCTTCTCTGTCGGGTTTTCCCTCTGGGAGCTTATTGCTTCTCTTTAGAGGGTCTGAGCAAATATGGCCTTGCAGGAATCTCTGATCCAGAGGCTCAAGGTCGTTGTCCCATTTGCTCAACAAACACTCCATGTCAAACCATCTCCACTTCTGTGTGTACCAAACTCCACAGACTGTGCTACTCATGCCCACTGCAACACTCTTGGGGGAGTTCTGGGCAGCCATGATCAACTCTGTGCTCTCTGACTTTAAAATTGCTACTGGCTGTGGGCTTGACAGTGCACTCTCTTCCACAGCCACTAGGTCATGACTGGTGCTGCCCCAGTGTCCTTTCAGGGGTCTCACCACTCTGAGTGCTGTTGCCCATTTGTGCGCTCTGCCAAATTGTGCACCAAACCACTCAATCCTGCTGTTCTCCCCCACCATTGTCCCTCTCCTGGGGGAGCTCCGGAGACCCACGAGTATCTCTTTGCTTTGTGACTTTGCCATTGCGAGCATCTGTGGGCTCACTCATGCACCCTTTTCCATGGCACCCGGTCACGGCTGAGTGCTTCCCCAGTGTTCTTTCATTGGCCACACTGCACTGAGAGATGTTTTTGTGCTATTGGCTCAAGCCCTTTTATATCTTCCCTGGAATGTTAAAGAGCCAACACCTTCTAGTCCTTTTCAGGGTGGTCAGGCAGACAGTGGTCTCCCAACTGGCCTGGCTCACTGTTTAAGGTGCCAGAGCTGAGAGTCCCTTCTGGGCCTGCTGACCATAACCTGTCTCCCTGCTCCACTGCTTAAGCTCTGTGTAGGTTCAGGATTCCCCATTCTTTCTGAGTTTCCTGGAATA
>NW_023245179.1:0-1836 GCF_002007445.2 Ailuropoda melanoleuca
CTCTCTCTCAAAAATAAATTTCAAAAATCTTAAAAAAAAAAAAAAAAAAGAACCAGAAAGGATGGCACAGTATACCAGAAGAGGAAATGGTCCTTCCTCTGGTCATGGGAGAAGAAGACTAATAAAAAATTAAAAGACTTAAGTTTTGCTCACTAAAGGAGAGCGATAGCAGCCAGGAGAGGCAAAGACATGACAAGATGATTTAATGCTCCTGTCAGGTGTATGGAGTTCCATGACTGTGATGTCTGGACTGTGTGGCTTCGAATCACTTTGGCTACTTGCCCAGAACCTCGGGGTTGTAACTGATTTGCATATAATGATGTGTGTTTATATAAAATGTAGTTATAATAAATACAATTAACAGTAGGTGGTTTTTCTTTAATGTATCTTCTCCATTGCCAGATAATGATCATTTATTAGGCATCTGCTGGGCCCTGGTGCTGTGTTCAGTATATATTTTTAAAGGTATTCACATTTAGTTTCCTTTGTTTTAAAACAGCAACCTACATCAGCCATCCCCAGGAGGATAGTTTAATTGTTCCAGAAATAGGATCTTCTTTTGAGTCTCTTGCTTTTCCACATGTAGACTAAGTTAGTACAGAGGAAATACAGCTTTGGGGGTGAGAAGACTTTCAGGGCTTCTGCACTAGGAAAAATAGCTCTCATGCACTTGAAATATTAACAATCTTAAGGAGCTTAAAGGGATTTGCACGTCACAACCTTAAACAAGTGTTATTCTAGGTCTTTTCCCTGGGTCTCAGATGAGAAGTTGGATCTGAGGAGCTCTAAAGTCTTTTTCCACTAAGACTCTAGGATTCTATTCTTCTCTGCCAGCCAGTTAGAAGTGAGGCATTTGGGTCCTGCGCTCATCTGGACAGGCTGCAGGATTTGTAATCATTGATTTCAAGGGCCTCGGGAAGCTGGTAAGACTTTTTGAATATGTGCATTTTCCTGGGGTGAGTTTCCATATTTATATGATAATCTAAATAGCCTGTGATTCTAAAAAATTCAGATCTACTGCAGTAGGATGTAATGCTAATGAAGTCAGGATTATAAGCTTCCCCTCTTATGGATATTAATAGAGGAAACTCTATCCCAAGACCTCACCACTGACCCTGGGGATCTGCATGCAAATGTCTGCTATTAGTTCCAGAGGCACAAGAGAAAACAACACATGCTGGTCAGGGGCCCCCATGGCCTCTACTCCACACAGTGATCACCGATAACACAGAGCTGCTATGAAATCTCATCAATCAGAGCTACATGTGGGATTTTGGAGGACCAATAAATGACACGCATCTTTCATTCCAGATTGTGGAGCCAGTAGAGAGACAGGCTAGAGAAGACAGACAGATGGGGAGTAAAAAGAAAGTTGGCTTTAGTATTGATGAAGCTGATGGGAAAACATGGCTTTCCATTTGGGCCCAAATAGGCTTAGTAATACTCCCCCTGAATTCAGAAGACTTCTTGCAGCTGTCCCTGGCCCAGCCAGTCAGTGCAGGTGAGCTCCTTTCCTTCAGCTGAACAGAACCTCTGATCTGCAGAAGGCCATTGTCTCTTTGAAGAGGCTGGGCCTGGCGTTGCTCTGCTCTGTCTACTGACCTCGCTGATCTGGTATGTCTGTCCTCCCCAGAAGAGCAGTGAACAAAGTGTGGAGAGCAGCTTTTCCCAATAACTTTCCCTTCTGGGATGTTGGATGCATGTTATCTGCTCTTTTTAGAACATTTGGAGTTAGGAATACATTTTTCCCCCCCATTTTAAGTGCATCTCTGAATCAATGGCAGATTGAAATACAATAGTGGTAGGGAGATATTATAAGTGATTTATCTTAAAAAA
>NW_023245180.1:0-1836 GCF_002007445.2 Ailuropoda melanoleuca
GGGTCAAAAATCTACAAAAAAAATTCCAAGCAGAAATTAAAAATATGGGTGAGAATCAAATTTTCAGAGACCCTGGACAAACCTGTCTTCTCCTCCAGTGGTTCAGAACTGAACAAGTTTCCCTTCAGTCTCTCCTTCTCCTCTTCATTCTATTCATCCCATGTATCTTTATAGATCACTTTTCCTTCTTCCCTCTTTCAACATGCATCTTCAATTTTCTTTTCAAATAGGTTCAAATACGCATCAACTGTACGTCAACCTTACATATAATGATGAACACACACACACACAAACTCATAGAACACAACTCTCTTGCTCTCCAGAAGCTTGGCTTTTAGACAAATAATGAAATACACCAGAAATAGCTGAGCAACACAAGGCACTATGTCAGAAGTACCCAAGCATATGATACTAGTAGAAGAGCTAAAGATGGCCCAAAGTACTTTATCACTGGGAAAAATAGGCTGAGCAGGACGGCTGTTACTGAGAGCACTGTTTGTAGTTCAACACCACCCAGTATTAGGCTGTTATTCATTAAGCTGCTCTGATCCCATCTCATTTCGAGACGGCCTCCACTTCTTCTGCGGCTACTGACAGTTTGAACACATTTGCCTTGAAAGTGCAAGAGGCTTAGCTGCGGGAAATTAGGTGTTCTGGTCCTAGGTCTGTAACCACCTGAGTATCAGGATGGTATTTTAATCTCTTTAGTGCTGAGTCTCCACAGTTATGAAATGAAAGGAGTTGAGCTGAATTTGAGGGTTCTTAACAGCCTTTCCACTTCTCAGGCTTGCTGATTCTATGAGTGATCTTCCCCTCTCTATTATTCCCCTCTCCTTAAATGTAAAGAAATTCTAATAAATAGATTTATTAGGAATAGATTGAAAATTTATTACTCCAGTATTATTTCCATGAGTAAGGTATTTCTTTTCTCTCTGACAGAAGAACATGATGGTAATCCACTAACTAACTACTACCAGCTCAGCCTGGATGTTTTGGCCTTGTGTCTGTTCAGAGGGAAGTACTCAATTCGTAAAGTTGCTGAAATCTTCAAACCTGGAAATAAAAATTACTATTTCAATGAACAGTTCTCAGTAGGTGAGTCATTAAACCCAATTCCCTTGGCATAGAGGACACAGTCCCCGGTAAGACTTTTCCTTTGAGTTTTTCTGCCAGTAAGTACTTGGACGTTTTTAATCCTCTTTACCATAGTGATCAGGGAAGAGAATTTTCTTTTTGAGAAGAATGGATGTTGGGGAGCATTTAAGCATCTTCCCAGATGTGTAATATAGTAGAAAGATCCAGTTCCTACCCTACCCCTTCTTTGAATTAAATAACCAATGGATGTTAAGTCTGACCTTAATTTTCCCCTGTGTAAAATAAGGATATATTGTGAGAATCTTCATATAACACATTTTAGGAAGTATTAGAGAAAAGAGAACAGAATTTATTTATCAACTTTGGCTGTTTCTCTAATTTATTGGGACCATTCGGATGTGTGGGCTTACTTGGACAACACAACCTCTGCATGGACAAGGCCCAATATTTTGAACAATGAAGTCTGTACATCCACCAGAGAAGGACTAGAAATTTTCTCCTAGGTCAGCTTACATATCCAAAAAGATTCCCCCTGTAGAGAGCTAGTATTGCTGCTCAGCCCCAGTGGATCCAGATACACAAGCTCATCTTTCTCCAAGAAGCCCAAAGAAAATCACCACTCTGTATCTCTGGATAGTAACAAGATTATGAGATTTCTTTCAATGGGAGATGGAAGGTACCACACTTAAAGAATCCAGGCAGGAACTTTACATCAAAAACTAGTGATGTACTGTATGGTGA
>NW_023245181.1:0-1836 GCF_002007445.2 Ailuropoda melanoleuca
GTGTGGCCGTGGAGATTCCGAAGCTGGAGGTGGAGCGAGGCAATGGCACGCAGCTCCTGGTGAAGAAAGGTATGGGAGCAAGTGGCGGGGAGAAGTGGGCTCTTGGAACTGACAGGATCTTAAGACTGTAGAAATCTCTAACTCCTAGGAACATAAACTCTAAATTCTTCCAATCGGATTCTTAGAAACAGAGATCCTGCAAACTCAAGAACATCAAAATCTAGAATCACAGAACCAAAGACACGCTGGGACGTATCTTTCTAGACCAGGACTCAGCAAACAATGTCAAGGGCCACAGAGTAAATACTGTCCGCTTTGCGTTCTATGTTGCAACGACTCCCCTCTGCAGGGATAGTGTGAAAGCCTCCAGAGACTGGACGGGAGAGAATGGGTGGGGCTAGCCTCCAATAAAACTTTATTTAAAAAACCAAGCAGTGGGCCTAATTGGATCCACAGGCTGTAGTTTGCTGAGCCTTCTAGACTATCACAATCACGAAGACTCTTGAATACATGTAATTCTGGAGTTTTGATTAAACACCATCCCAGAATCTTTTTAAAAAAGCATGTTATTAAAGTATCCCTGACACACAGAAAAAAAGCACATTTTGTGAGTGGCCACCCGAGCGGATGGTGGAGGCTTTCGTCCATTTGGGCGGCTAGACCGCAATACTGCAGACGGGGTGGTTTAAAGACAGCAGAAACTTATTTGTCATAGTTTGGGGGGCTGGAGGTCCAAGACCAGGACCAGCGTGGTTGTGCTCTGGTGAGGACCCTCGCCCTGCTACGTAGCTGGCGTTCTCACTGTGTCCTCACGCGGAGGAAGAGGCAGGATGTGTGGGGTGTCTTTCATAAGCACACGCATCCCATTCGTGAGGGCTCAGGACCCAATCACCTTCTGAGCTCCCACCTCCTCCTTCCAGCACCTCTGGGGGTTAGCACTCCACGTAGGAATGGCAAGGGGGACACATTCGGACCACAGCACTGGATATTCACAGCCCGAGCCCGCCCCTTGCACCACGACCCAGCTCAAGAAACAAGATTTCCTGCCTCCCAGAGCCCTTCCCCCCACCCATGCACACATGCATTATCCAGCCTTCTAGCTGCATAGATGAATTGGGCCTGGCTTTGTGTGCTACTTAAGGGAGATCGCAGATTGCATGCTCTTCTGTGTCTGGCTTTCTTCATTCAACATCGACTCTCCCACTCAGCCCAAAAGCACGGCCATCTTGGTCATGCAGCAGCGGGACGTTCTTTCTCTTTGCCGTAGACCCACCACCATCCATCAGTCCGATTTCCTGTGGATGGGCATCCGGCAATCACGGATAAGGCCACTGTGAACAATTTACAACTTGTCTTTGGCCAACGTAGGCACGCATTTCCGTTGTGCCTCAGACAATTCTAGAATCTTGAACCACAAAACAGGATCTTGCAGTTCTAGAATCCTAGAGACACAGAATTCTAGGCTCTTAGAACTACAGCACTCTCAATGGGGAGTCTTGCTCCTAAGGAGGCAAGAATTGGTTCTTGGGGAGCAATGAGAATTTTACTTTTTTAGGTATAAAGCATGGGTGTACATGAAGTGATTCACTCTGTATCTGTGGTACTAAAATGTCACGGCAGAACAAAGTAAGATTTGAAAAGTCTCTTTGGGGGGGTGATAATGAAAAAAGGTTGAGAAACACTGACGTAAAGGAATAGATGATTCTAGAATCTTAGCATTGCAGTATCTTAAATATATATATTTTTAAAGATTTTATTTATTTAATTGACAGAGATAGAGACAGCCAGCGAGAGAGGGAACTCAAGCAGGGGGAGTGGGAGAGGAAGAAGCAGGCT
>NW_023245182.1:0-1756 GCF_002007445.2 Ailuropoda melanoleuca
TGGAAAAGAAGGGATGAGAATCTAGAGAGCTAAAACGAATGCCTTTTCATTTTCACTTCAGAGTTTGGTGAGTCTCTGTGTTGAGAATAGTCCTAGAAATGCCCTAAGGGCTATCGTGTGTGAGATTACCTTCAGAGAATGTTGGTGTCCCTGAGGGAAAATGACTAGGGCCATGGTAACACCCCTGCTTTCTTTTTGTGAATTCCCCTTTGAGTTTCTCCTCCTTGAGTTCTTCCCTCTGCCCCTTTGGGCTTGTTCCTGCCCAGCCAAGTGACCAAGAGTGTTTACTGCTTGCCCACACCTCCAGGTCCCAGGCTTTCCTCTCCCTTCCCCCGCATGTTTGCACAGGGCCTGAGCCAGGGTTTCAGTCCAGGGTTTTCAGACACAGGTCACATGGCTTTAGGGGGTCCTCATCTGCACATGGCAGAAAGGAACTTGGAGATAGGTTGAGGCCCCTGTTGGCTCTGACATTCTAGGACTCATTCCATAGCCTGGCCTCCTCCTCAGAAGACTGGGACAAGGGGGAGAAGGGGNTGTGTTTGTCTGCCAAGGGTCCCCTCCTTCCTACAGCAATCTGTTTCTGAACATGTGTGCTGGGTGCTAGGTGCATCCCTCTCTGGGAGGCGTGAGAAAGCCATCATTTGGGCTTCTGATGAAGGGGGCTCAAGAGTGAAGTGGCTACTGAGGAAGGGGTAGCTGGGATCTGGCCAAAGCTCACAGCAGCCTTGAGCTGGGATATCACCAGGCTCCTGCTGGGGTGTGGGGGAGCACAGGGGTCCCTGGATCCTGCAACACAGGCTGACGCTCAGTTTAGCGAGGTATTACTTCTCACCTGTGGCTCTCACTCTCCCCCTCAGGCTGCCTGCGGCTCCCCCTTTAGGCTCCTTCTCTGGACAGGGGTTCACCTTGCTCCTGGCCTCTGTCACCAGGTAGCCACCGCTCCAGGCTCAGCCATCTGACCAAGACTCACATTTGATTTCTCTTTCTCTCTCAGATACCAAGTACTTCAGAAACTAAGAGATTCCTCATGTGAAGAAAACCCCATCATAAACCCCATCACAAAACCCCGTCATTTTCCACTTGATGAAAAGAAACCTAGAACAGAATCAACTCAAAGCCCAAACACAGCATAGGAGGGATCTTTGCTGAGAATCAACATCACAATCCCAAGCCATTCTCTGTAATTTTGACTGCAAAAGACTGTTTTGATGAGAGATATTCTAGCTTTCAGCTCCAGTTGTGAGAAATCCCTCAGGAGACCAATGCCTGACTAGATGACACAGTTTTGACAGACCTTAAGTCTTGCTGTTCTCAATTCCACCCTGCAGAGAACCTGAGTCAGGATCACCATGGAAAAAGACCACAGGTCCAACTGGACATTCTGGGCCACCAGGTGGGCATCACTAGGAGCAGACAGCATTAACTATGCGGTGTTCTTGCTAGAAAGGTTTAGCCTGAATTTGAGCACGAGGAAGTTACCAGACAACTTGAGAATGTAGACCATTGAACAAGATGACTGGACTGTCTTTCTTCAAACAGTCAGTGTCACCACATAGAAGAGACAACACAAACAAGAAGAGATATTTTGGGTTCCAAAGGACTAAAATGAATGTGTTCCTTTTTTTTTTTAGTCCTTTGGAACCCAAAACATCTCCTCACCTTTAGGTGGCTGTTTCTGCTGGTGCTGACATTTCCTTGTTTGTAGGGGACAGTCAGATGTCTTGGCTTAAGGGTCTACATCCTGAAGTTGTCTGAT
>NW_023245183.1:0-1836 GCF_002007445.2 Ailuropoda melanoleuca
AAAAAAAGAACAAAAAACTTGTACGTTCCGTATTTGGTGTTGTGTTACAGTTGTCAATCAGTTGGGATTTGTTTGCAAGAAATGGAAATCTGGGTGAGGAGCAGTGGTTCTAAGGTAAAGAATCTAGAACTTACAAGTGGTGAGAGGGGTGTGCTCTGGGCTGGCCTCCAGGACAGGCTCAGACTTTACCCTAATGCTGGCTGACTGAGGGTAAACTGCCAACATAACAGGGAGGAGGGTAGTGAGGAGCCACCATCGATGACAGGAGCACCCTGCCATCACTGGGAGGCCAGGATCAGGAAGCTTTCTCACCACCATTGTCCACTGACATACAAGGAAGGAGTAAAGGACACTGGGGCAGTGCTCAGAAGACTGCAACATCTCCAAACTACCCTTGCCAGCAACGACTACCCAAACGAAAAGAAGTTTCCTTGCACCTGGCGTCTATCTTCCAAATCTTGATGGAATGCATGAATTAGCAGACCAAGCTTCCTGCAGTTCAGTGAAATGCAGTTTGCATCTTTCTCCCGTACTGAGAACACACAGAAAAGTTGGAATAAATGGTGATTGCAGAGCCAGTGCACGGGTTGGTTTTTAATTGTCAATTAAGTAATCTTTACAGGTGACATTTTCTAGAGAATTCCTTAATTAATTGATATAAATTCTCTAGAGCCATACATTTAGCCAGAATTAATTATCTGAATCAGTTATCTGGAGATTTCACAACTGTACAGTTTCCTACAACAATTCTGGCCTGAATTTTTAGAACTGACCTCATTTCAAATTGTGTACTTCGTGGGTATTCCACTGACCTATTTGAAAGTTATTATCAGATATTACCTTATTCTTCTGTCATTTCACAGATAGTTGCACACATTCCAACTAGCCTTCTTTCTTCATTATCACACTAGGTTTACTTAAGAAATCTTTAATCCACATAGTCTGAATTATTTTGGAATAATTGGAAGAAACAGAAAATCCACTTCAAAATACAGGAGGGATATGGTACAAATACAAAGGAAAGTGTGAAGTTGTCATGCACCATTTGGAAAAAATGTACTTCTTTTTGGTATTCAAATAAATCTCAATTTTAATAAGACCCTCGACACATATATTTGCTACTGAGAATTGAAATAGCTCATCAAAAAATTTTTATTACAATTTCAATTTTTGAAAACCAGAAAATCTAGCATATGTACCCTGCCCTGATTATGCTCTAGCCAAGCCACCCAATGTTTTCTATGCATTCCTTCTGCACAAATTACTTGGCTTCCAATTTTTGATGTTAGGTTTTATCTTAATGACTTCAGGCTTCTCAAACACATAGGGAACACTCAAAACCTATTAGTGCTTCCTTGGGTCAAGTCAAAAAGTACAACTAACGTATAGTGAAGTCATTCAAACACAAACTACACAATTCCTCACAAATTACTGGTATCGAGGTAGAAATGACACAAAAAAGACAGAGCTTCGGGCACCTGGGTGGCCCAGTCGGCTAGACATCCAACTCTTGATTTCAGCTCAGGGTCCTGATCTCAGAGTCGTGGGATCCAGCCCCTGGTGGGGCTCTGTGCTCAGCATGGAATCTGCTTAGATTTTCTCTCTCCCACTCCCTCTGCTCCTTTCCCCTGAACGTGCAGCTCTCTATCTCAAATAAATAAATCTTAAAAAAAAAAAAAAGTAAAAGACAGGACACATATCATAGATTATCAAAATACTATAGAGTGACTTTTCCAAGCTGTGGCATAATGATCCTAAAATTACTAGCAAGAAAGAACAGTATAAGAATAAGGTTTATGTTTACATTGACTCCTGTCATAATTATTCTCCATGCCT
>NW_023245184.1:0-1837 GCF_002007445.2 Ailuropoda melanoleuca
CAGTAGATGCTTGGCCCATCATAGAGTAGAATAAGTGTTTGGTATGTGTGTGCCTGTGTGTGTGTGTGTGTATTAACAAATGAATTCCCCAGAACTCTTGAGGGATATTCTCAGATAAATATTCAGTGGTGTATGGGAGCCAGTTTGTATTGATTCCTGAAAGCCAAATGTGCTTTTGGTGATGCCACATTGGTAGCTTGAAGTCAATCATGGTGGATGTATTTATACCATGGAAATAGGTAACGATTACAAATCAGGGCTCTACTCTCCTCCTTACCCTCTCCTTAATAGGCTTACTGGCACTCTGCCATATATATATGGCTATATATATTGCTTTCTACAGCAACATATCCAGAGAAGCTAGAACCCCTCAGCAATGGCTTGGAAGTGATTCATTGTCCTAAGCATACAATTTGAGAAGTTAATAATAATAATAACAGCAACAGCTACCATTTAATGAACTGTATAGTACTAGGTGCCAAACACTGTACTTAATGCTTTATGTGCTCAATCTTGTTTAATCTTTGTAACAAAGCAGGCAAAGTAGATATTATTAGCCACTGTACAGAAGAGGATACTGAGAGCGAGATTCATCCACTCAGCTGGCAAGTAGAGATGGAGTTGGATGCCGGAGCTGACCGCTGAGCCAGTGATCTTAACTCCACTCTGCTCAGCCTTTCACAGCTGGTGCGTGGAGCTTCAATTCCTACTTCTCACCCTCATTTCTCCAAAGCTGTCCCTGGGTTTTTGGCTGAATCTCATAGCTAATCCTCTAGTTGACTGGAAAAAACAACCACCACCACCCATGGGTAATCATCTTGCATTAAGCCAACCGAGATCTTGACAGGCATTTCATCCAAGACTGAGAAATAACCAGGGTGGTAAGAACTGGGTGTCAGCAACAGTGATATTTTGAATCAAGACAGTGATTTTAGTTTCTTGATGACATAATGGTGGAAATTATTCTTAAATAGAACTTTTCCACCTGCTGGGATAATACGGTCAGTAATTGTGTTCAGGGCTTAAGTGTTTTAGGGAAGGTGCCAGGCAACCATCAACATATGACCTGAAGCCATCTCCCCAGCATCCCTTCACAATAATACTCTAATATTTGGTGGTTGTAGAGTGCTTTTAATGTGGAGTCTAGATAATGTCCATAAACAAAGCCTGTCTATTTGCAAGGCTCCCTGAAGAGGGAATGGGCAAACTGGATGCTGCCAGTGCTCCTCCGTAATCACAGCCCAGACCTTGTCATTGCTTGAAACTGCTCCTTTTATGAAATCCCATTAGCGTCCATGTGCTTGCATCCCTCCTGTCTCCCCTCACTAAATCTGTTTGTTCTTCAACTGCATTAAGGCTCCCACTTAACTGTTCCAGTCTAACTAGCTTTCCTGGCTTACTTTCTGACACAGCCTTGGATCTGTGGTCAATCTCTGTAATGGTTTCTTGTCGAGAATTTTCAACTACCTGGTTTTCCTCTGCACTTGCTCTGCAGTTCACGTCTGTTAGTCTAATAGTCCCCAGTCTCTTCTGCACGGTGGAGACTCTTACATAATCTTGCCCAATGACGATGGCTTCACTGAAAGATGGTTTCTAGCATCTTCTGAGGCTTCCAGTACTATCTCTAGGTCTTTCATTTTCCCAGGTGTCTTCCTTTCCAAATTCCCATTGTTGGCTGTTTCTGACCTCCCATCTCTCCTTTGAGCCCCATCCAATACCCTTTAATCACTGCAGGTGGGACTAGGGCCTTTCCTTTTTCAGAGACAATAGAAGTCCTTAGGTGTGAACTCTTCCTTTCACCTTTAAACTTGTCTATAAAAGTAATTCTTTCCTTCTG
>NW_023245185.1:0-1837 GCF_002007445.2 Ailuropoda melanoleuca
TCCCACTCCCCCTGCTTGTGTTCCCTCTCTCGCTGGCTGTCTCCATCTCTGTCGAATAAATTAAAAAAAAAAAAAAAAGAAAGAAAGCTCCTCCAGCTCTCTTATGTTTACTCTTCACATGGTATCTTTTAAAAATCATTTAAGTTTTAGCCTATTTGAGTCTTTGAATATGAGCACATAATTTAATGTTGCTTTTTTTATCTAGTTTGACACTTAGTCTTGTGATTAGAGTGGGCTCCCATATTAGTTTTAGCAGACAAAATCTTCAAAGCAGCTGTTATAAATATGTTCAAAGAATAAAACTATATTTAAAAATTAAATTAAAATGATGAAAAGTACACAGCAAGTATGAAATTCCAATAGAGAAGAACTATAAAATAAATAATTGAAAATAAATTCTACAATTGAAAATTCAAATAACTGAAATGGGCTTAATAGCAGATATTAGATGACTGAAGAAAATCTCAGAATTCTAAGACAGATCAATAGAAATTACATATGATAGCCAGAATTCACTAGGACCCACTAAAACACTAAAGAATCCCATAAAAGTTAACTTTGCTACCAAATCATTGGCTTTTGTTGCATAACATGCAGTTGGGTTTTAATCACTATTTCTAGGTCCCCACTTCTATCCCCATCGACATATTTGCTCTTTCTCTTTCTCCACCCATCCTGTTGGATTTTCCCAAGGATTGACTATTTATCCTACATTTCCTTTCTGTGCCCTTTGATTTCAGGGCTTTTTGTATACTCCTATGTATGTTCCCTACATCCTTAAGCCTGATTCTCACTTTTGACTCAATTCCTAGTTCCTGTTTCAAACCTAACTCTGGTCATATTGGTATCTCAAAAACCTCAAGACAATAAATCTTTCTCCAATTAAAATGTTATCAGTGATAGAATAATTCATATCTTCAGCAAAAATTTACTGAATAGTTTACTGAATTCTCTTTAGGATATCTTTTGGATTAATTATTCTATGTCTGCTAATTAGGAGATGGATGTCTATTGGTAAATACAACACATACTAGTAAATTTTATTTGCAGAGAAAACTTCTTTTTGTGCAAATCTATTTACTGCAATTGTTTTCCATGTTATTATAGCCTTTAGCAGGAGTCATATCTATAATTTAAAATAGTTTAGCATAGTAACAGGAGCATAAGTCTTATTTAAAGACAAATGAGACACAAGCTGCTATTTTGGAGCCTAATATACATAGGAATAAAAGATCTACATCAAGTTTCATTACTTCAAAATCCCAGAACATCAAGGATAAAAAGAAAACTTGAAATGTTTCTGGAAAAAAATTACTTGGAGTAATGAAATAATAAAACAATAAAACAATCCTCTCTCTCAAACATTCTTAAGAAGTTACTTTAAGATGTGCTTCTAGGGATGGGACGCCTGGGTGGCTTAGTCAGCTAAGCATCCCACTCTTGATTTCACTCAGGTCATGCATGATCTCAGGGTGGTGGGATCAAGCTGTGTTGGACTCTGCACTGAGAAGAGAAGTCTGCTTCTCTCCTTCCTCTCCCTCTGCCCCTCTGCATGCTCTTTCTCTCTCTCCACCCCCTCAAATAAATAAATCTTAAAAAAAAAAAAAAAGATGTCTTCCTATGGGGAAAAAAGAGGAATGATATATGAAAATATTTGTTTAATTCAGGAATACAGTGACAAGTTATCCTATGATAATGGCTGGGAAACAATGCTGAAAAAACTTTTTTATTAAGGATAGTTTTGTGGATCCATTCTACATATAAAGTGGACATAAGGATGTATACTGCATGTAAAACTTAAATAATAAGGACCTAAATCTTCTTTAAATACAAAAAA
>NW_023245186.1:0-1838 GCF_002007445.2 Ailuropoda melanoleuca
AAACACTGGAGAGCTGCTGGTACTCTCCGGGTCAGGGTTGGAGGGTAAGGGGAGCTGGGGAGTGCTGTGGTTTACACTCTCCCTCCATCCTGAGACAGGAGCAGTGCTCTGGCTACCACAGCTGGCCTGTGGCCTTAGTAAGCCCAGGACACCCAGAGGCACAGAAAAAAAAAAATCATGGTTTAAAACAGTAACTAGAGGGCTGGTTGGCTGGCTTAGTCAGTAGAGCATGGGGCTCTTGATCCCAGGGTCGTGAGTTCAAGCCCCACGTTAGGCATGGAGCCTGCGAAACAAACAAACAAACAAACCAACCAACCAACCAGTCACCAACTAGAATATAAAAGATCCAGCCCAAGAACCCTACCAGCTGCTAGGGGAGCTACAGGAAGTCTCTCTGAGTCAGAGGGGCTGGCAAGTGCTACGGTTTACATTCCCTTCCACCTTGACAGTGTGGATGGGAGCAGGCTCCCTACTGCCTTAGGGAGCATGGGGCCCCTAGCCCACACCAGCCCCTGACATCTAACCAAGGTGGCCCCAGTGCAGTGCACACTGGGACACCCCTGGTCAGCGCACCCTATACCAACCACCTTGCCAAGGTGACAAAGTTGCAAAGCACCCTGGAACACTCCAAGCTCCACTTCAGCTCCAGGTGACTCGCCTGGGCACTACTGGAGCAGAGCGCCCTGGGACACCCTGGCCCATGCCTGCCTCCACCCCAGGCTCCCTGCTAGGGTGCTCTTGCATGGAGTGTCCTGGGACACTCCAGCTTGCACCCACGTCAGCTGCAGCTGTCCTGCCAGTACGCCGTCTGTGCCAAGAGCCCTGGGACTACCCGGCTCCACACCTTTTTCAGCTCTGGCCATCCCACCAGGGCAGCCTCAGCACAGAGTGCCCTGGGACCTCCAGCCCACACCAGCCCACACCAGCCACCGCTCTACCAGCCAGCCAAAGTCACCAGGCACTTAAAGTCCACAGGCACTCAAAGTCCTACACAAGATCATTCCATTAAGTTTAGGAGAGGTAGGTGTTCCACCTGATTCATAAAAACAAACACAGAAAGTCAAGCAAAATGAGGACACGGAGGAATATGGTCCAAACGGAAGAATCAGACAAAACCTCAGAAAAAGAACTAAATGAAATGGAGATAAACAATCTACCAATAAAGAGTTCAAAGTAAAGGTCATAAAGATGCTCACGAGACTGGAGAGAAGAGTGGAAGAGTTTAGTTAGAATTTCAATGGAGAGATAGAAAATATAGAAAAGAATGTCTCAGAGCTGAAGAACAGTAACCGGAACGAAAAACACGCCAGAGGGAATTAACAGATCAGAAGATGAAGAGGAACGGATCAGCAACTTGGAAGACAGGGTGAGGGAAAGCACCCAAGCTGAAGAACAACAACAAAAAAAAGAATGAAAAAAGATGAGAATAGGTTAAGGGATGTCTTGGGCAACATCAGGCGAACAGATACTCTCATCGTAGGAGTCCTAGAAGGAGAAGGGAGAGAGAAGGGGGCAGAAAACTTATTTGAAGAAATAACCTGGGGAAATTCCAAACAAAATGAACCCAAGGAGGTCCACATCCCTACCTATAATTATAATGCCAAAGATGAAAGATAAAAAAGCTGATTCCTCACCTAGAACTATGAAATTAAAAGTTCTGAGAGTAGGCATGAAAATCTGCATTAAATAACAAGCCCTCCATGTGACCTTACGCTTACTAAAGTTTTAAAGAGCTACTTGATATAAGAATGATAGATTTTACAGTCTTTCAGGTTGCTTAATGCATACACCAATTTGAAATGGGGTGTGTGTGTGTGTGTGTGTGTGTGTGTGTGTGT
>NW_023245187.1:0-1838 GCF_002007445.2 Ailuropoda melanoleuca
TACGATGAAATAGGAAAGAATAAGTACAATCATGTCTGCTTACAGACGACATGAAATTTTATGTACAAAATTCTGAAGGTTCCATAAAAAAACTGCTGAAATAATAAACAATTTCAACAACTTTGCAGGCTACAAAGTTAACATACAAAAATCACTATGTTCCTGACACAAACAGTGAAGTACCCAAAAAAAAAAAAAGAAATTAGGAAAAGAATTCTATTTGCAATAACGTTAAAAAGAAGAAAATACTTAGGAAAAATGAATCAAATACTTAGAAATTAACTTAATTACTGAGTCAATAGACTGTATAAGACATCTGTAAGACATTGCTGAAAGAAAATACAGAGGACACAAATAAATGGAAAGACATCCCATGTGCATGGATGGTGAGACTTAATATTGTTAAGATGACAATGCTACCCAAAGAGATCCACAGATTCAATGTAATCCCTATCAAGGGATTTTTTTAAAGATTTTTAAAATTTTTTTTAAATTTTAAAATTTTAAAGTTTTTTAAATTTTCTTTTAAAAAATCTTTTACTTTTTTTAAAGATTTTATTTTTAAGTATTCTCTATACCCAAGTGGGGCTGAAACCCACAATATCAAGATGAGGAGTTGCATGCTCCACTGACTGAGCCAACCAGGTGCCTCCCTATCGAGTTCTGAAGGAAATATTTTGCAGAAATAGGGATTTCCAAAAATTCACACAGAATCTCAGGGGCCTCAAAAAGCCAAACTTATTTTGAAAAAGAACAAATTGGAGGACTCCTACTTCCTACTGCAAAGCTACAGTAACCAAAATAACAGGGGTCTGGTATAAAGACAGACATACAGACCAATGGAATAGAATAGGCACCCCAGAAACAAACCCTGGCATATGTGGTCCAATGATTTTCAAAAAGGTTGTCATGACCATTCAATAGAGAAAAAAAATCTATCCAACAAATGGTGTTGGGAACACTGGATATCCATGCAAATGAATGAAGTTGGACTCAAATTACACCATGTACAAATATTAATGTAAAATAGATTTAAAAAATCTAAACATAAGAGTCTTAGAAGAAAACATAAAGCAAAAACTTATTGAAACTGGAGCTCCCAATGATTTCATAGATGTGACACCCAAAGCAAAGACAATAAAAGAAAAAGTAGGTGGACTGGATCGCATCAAAATGGAAAACTTCTGTGCATCAAAAGACACAATCGAAAGTGGTAGCACTAGTTTTGGAATGAACAGGATATAGGGATGAAATGCACAGCATAGGAAATACAGTCAATGGTATTTTGCTGGGGCTGCCTGGTGACAGATAGGAGCTATAATGTGTTGAGTGTAGCATAACACATAGAGTTGTCCGATCACTAAGTGGTACAACTGAAACTAGTCACATTGTGTGTCAGCTAAAGTTCACTAAAGAAAAAAAAGTGTCAGCAACCCAAGGATTGGAAGGAAACATTTGCAAATCATATCTGGTAGAGATTAATATCTGGATTATATAATGGACTTCTGCAATTCAACAACAAAAAGCAACTTGACCCTGAGGATGCTGCTTTCTTCCCCATTTGCAAAGCCTTTTTCTATGCATGGGACTTTCTGGAGCTGAGAAAACCCCCTCCCACATTCCAGGCTGAACCCAAGGTCTTCCGTGAAAAATCAGAGAGCAAGAAGGGGAAGCATCTACAGACATGTAATGGGAGAGTACAGGGACAGATTAGGGATTTGCTGGTGGGAAATAACTTCTTCTAGGTTCTTTTCTGAAAACCAGACAGACCTTCACCACAGCATCAGTGCAGACGCTCCAGGGATCCACTTACCAGAGACTGTGATAGTCTGGACTGT
>NW_023245188.1:0-1838 GCF_002007445.2 Ailuropoda melanoleuca
CCATAACGCTGGGATCACACCCTGAGCCGAAGGCAGACGCTTAACCGCTGTGCCACCCAGGCGCCCCAGAATGTGTATTTTAAAGCCAGACTTCTTAGCTTACATCAAGACCCCTATTTCTTTCATTTTTTCAATTTCATTTTCTATTACTCTGACACACTGTTTTCAGCTATCTTGAGCTAGTTTAAATTCCCATGGATGAGCTTTCTTTCCATAAACTTTATATTTCAGAGTAGATTTAGATTTGTAAGAGTTGTAAAGATAATATAGAATTCCACTGATGAGTTTTCATATCTTACACTTGTTTCCTCTTCCTGAAGTGACTACCTGCCCATATCTGGCAAATTTCTACTCTTCTACATTCAGTCCTGATTTCTACTCCTGGGCTGTGCTGGATTGCCCCCAAAGTAGAAAAAACACATGCTTTGTGTGCCATCAAAGCAGGGGCATCAATAGTTAATGAGATAGGGAATTTAATATTTCTCTCCAAGAAATATTAAATATGTGGTTCTTCCTTACACTTATTTATGTTTTAATTTCTGATTACTTGGCTGACCTTAAGTGAATTTTCCCTGCCCCTCAGTTGTCAGAAACACCTTTGTTTCCATTTCCTTATATACTGTTTTCTCCTACAAATTGAACTGAACTCCTCCAAAACGTCAATGTCATGAAAAACAAAACCAAAAAGGTAGGTGGGCTATCATAGATTTAAAAAGACTAGAGAGAAAACTGAATACAAGTGTGAAACTTAATTGTATCCTGAATTAAAACAAGCCCCGGATATTAAAAAAAAAATTTCAAGGGGGGGCACAGATGGAGAACTTTAAATATGGGTATGTATTAGATGATAGTATTGAATTAATTAATTTTTTAGGTGTGTTAATGGTATTTTGGTAATGTAGGGAATGTCCTTATTCTTAGGAAATGCTCTCTGAGGTATTTCTGATGTCTGCAATATACTTTCAAATTATTCAGTGAGAATAACAGTGCTGTGCACCTTGAAGGAGAGGGAGAGGGAGGAAGAAAATGTGGCAACATGTTGATACTTACTGAACCAAAGTGATAACCATAATTCTCTTAACTTCGGGATGGGTTAAAAACTGATCAAAAAAGCGGAGGCGAGGGGCGCCTAGGTGGCGCAGTTGTTAAGCTTCTGCCTTCGGCTCAGGGCGTGATCCCGGCTTTCCGGGATCGAGTCCCAAATCAGGCTCCTCCGCTGGGAGCCTGCTTCTTCCCCTCCCACTCCCCTGCTGTGTTCTCTCCCTCGCTAGCTGTCTGTCACATAAATAAATAAAATCTTAATTAAAAAAAAAAACGTAGGCGAAGGGAGTCTGTCTTGCTCACTGGACTGATATGGTTAGGCTAGGTTAGGGCCCGACATTGTGTCGGGAACTTTCTAGCAGCTCCATAACTTCCATTGCTCCGAAATAAAAAATGTAATTGGAATCCTTGTCATTACCCCTTCCTTTCTCTACTGCTCTTCCTCGATTTGTCTTGGAGGCCAAGTCACCTGAGAGAGACTTCTGTCCCTCGGCGCTCTCCGTAGATGAGCGAACCCTCATTGGCTGGGTGCACTCACGTCGTAGTGTAGTGCTGCCGCGTTTTTCAGAGACGTGTGGGTTCGGAGTCCCAATTCTTGGTGGTCGTCGCAGTCCAGGTTGTTGGAACAAATGGCTCAGAAACCGCTGCGTGTGTGAGTGACCGTAGCTCCGAAGCGCGAAGCGCGCGCGCGCGTGTGTGTATGAGCTAGCGCACCCGCGTATCTGCTGGCCGGGGGCTTTCTCGTGGCTGGAAGGGAGGAAGAAGAGGCGGGGGGGGGAGCGGGGCGGCGGCTGGGG
>NW_023245189.1:0-1838 GCF_002007445.2 Ailuropoda melanoleuca
CCCCTGGGCTCTGCTCACTGTAGTTCCGAGGGACCCGGGCCGAAGGAGCTCCATCTCAGTCATGTGTCCGTGGTTGTAGAGACCAGGAAAAGAGATCAAGTAAGGCCATGTGTGGGCCCTGAAAACGTTTCCCTGGCACTGACACACTCAAACAACTCCTCCCAGGGTGCTGGCCCGAGCATGGCACGTGGCTCGGCTCCAGTCCGTAGAGGGATGCCGGGCAGGGAAGCATCCACCGCAGGAAAGACGTATTATCTCACCTAGCGCCCGCAATGCCGTGTGTTAGTACTCTGATTGTTTCTGTTTCCTGCAAGAGGAAGACGTCTGCACAGCGCACTTTGGGTCACACAGCTGGGGAGTGGAGGTCACGTGGCTCACACTTGGCGCTGGTGGAGTCCAGAATCCAGCTGGTAAACCCTGTCACAGCCCCCCGAGCGCCTGGCCGGCGAAGACGCTCCCGGAAGCACACCTGTTGGGGCTTAATACCAGCCTTTATCTGATATGTATGCATACAATTGAAATACATAATTTCTCAGGCATGTATGTAAATTTTGGATCCCCAAATAACATTTTAACAAAATAAGCATACACAGTCTCAAAACACACTCAAAATGCAATTAGCAGAACCTCAAAATCATGTGTTGGTATTTTGGAAAGACTGCCTAGTGTCAGCAAAAGGGCTGAGCCCCTCAGGTATCCCAGACGTACTGCTTTCAAACCAGCAGTTACAACAGAGATGCGAATCGTCTGGTCGCCAAGGGGTGATGTTTTGTGGTTTTCTAAAAGCTGCAAGCAAGACAGTCTGTCGTACGGATGTGGGAGTTCTGTTGATTCTTAGTTATGTTGTGGGAACTTGTTGGGGCGTCTGGGTTGGCGTGTAGCATGTCCTAGCTTTTCCCATGTAAAATAATAGGGAATAGGTCTCGTGGGGGCGATTTCACACAGAGCTTCCGACTTTTCCCGGAAGGGATTATTGAGATGCTGAGTGAAACCCACCCCTGCAAAGAAGTGGACCATATGATTGAGTTGAAAAACTTCACAAATTCGTGAGTCCCTGACCCCAAATAAAGGACACGAGACAACAGGGCTGCATGTGTTTTGGGGGTGGTCCATCCGAGTTTAGGGAACGACAGACCACCCGTGAGGCTGAGGCGTGCCAGCGGTCCCACGCCGCGCGTGTGCAGTCAATCGGCCAACGGCACATCGTGATGTCAGCTCTCATTTGCAGACACATGTTGGTGCTACACACCGATGTTTAGTTCATGAGAGTGTAATGGATGCCTTGGGGAAGTCACAGTGTGGAGCTCACGTCTCTAGTGTTACCACGTAATGATTTTCTGCCTCTCGCAGGAGGATGGAGGCAGGGGGCACCATGTAAGGCTGCTGTTCCGAGCACAGATCTTGAACTTCTTTGCCCCCTTCCCCAGCACGGGCAGCTCATCTCCAGTGAGGGGAAGGGGCCAGTTAGGGGCTGCTGCATGGCCAACAGTCACAGATTGGATCGGCTTTCATCAGGGGTATGGAGGTCGGCTGAAGGTCAAGGGCACGGCCCGGCCACCCAGGGATGGTTCTGCCTCACGCTCAGGACTCAGGGAGGGTCTCAGTGACCTGTCTGTCTCTGGGGTACGGGCTGAAGGCAAAGCTGCTATCAAGGGCACGGTCCTCTTGATGATGGCACAGAGGATGCCAAAGAGGAAGAGAGGAAGCCCAGCTGTGTAAACACCTTGCACACATCTGATCCAGTCAACCCCCTGATGCTATAAGGATTACAGTCGGGGAGGCCCTCTGCCCCAGCATCCCCGGGATCTGGAGAGTAATGCCCGCTGCCCCGGCGTCCC
>NW_023245190.1:0-161 GCF_002007445.2 Ailuropoda melanoleuca
CGGCCAAAACCTGCTTCCAACGAAATGCTTGCTCCCTGGGGAAATCCTGTCAAAACTGCTGGCGGCAATGGTACGAAGAGTCCCAATACAAGTCCGTCAGAAACAACACCGTACAGGGACCGTCTTAGCACTATCATCACCCTTCGTGAATAGGGAAACAT
>NW_023245190.1:529-632 GCF_002007445.2 Ailuropoda melanoleuca
AGAACACAGCATTGAGAAAGACAATTCGGCCAAAACCTGCTTCCAACGAAATGCTTGCTCCCTGGGGAAATCCTGTCAAAACTGCTGGCGGCAATGGTACGAA
>NW_023245190.1:648-810 GCF_002007445.2 Ailuropoda melanoleuca
AAAGGCCCAAAACTCGTCCGTCAGAAACAACACAGTACAGGGACCGTCTTAGCATTATCATCACCCTTCGTGAATAGGGAAACAGGGAAATTGGTCGCGGAAGCCTGACGAGAGTGCCCCATAGTGGTCTATGAGACACCACACAGTCCAGGGAAATATCAA
>NW_023245191.1:0-1838 GCF_002007445.2 Ailuropoda melanoleuca
CTTCTCCCCTTCTCTTTATGATTTTATAATGTGATACACGATCTCTGATCTTGTTTTGTTGATTTTTCATATGATCTTAGCACTTTTTACATTTTCTTGATTTTTCTCTTCTTTTCCTCCTCTCATTTATTTACCTTGCAATCCGTTTATATATGACTTACTTCTAGCCCCTTTGTTTCCTCGAATATACGTTTTCTTCTCATTGATCATCCACTATGTTTTTCTCTTTTGATCACTTTATCCCACCTTATTTTTTTTAAAAAGATTTTATTTATTCATTTGAGACAGAGAGATACAGAGAGAGCGCATTAGCAGGGGGAGAGGCAGAGGTAGGGGGAGAAGCAGACTCCCCCCTGAGCGCGGAGGCTGAGGCAGGGCTCGATCCTAGGACCCTGAAATCATGATCCGAGCCAAAATCAAGAGTCTGCCACTTAATCAACTGAGCCACCCAGGTGCCCCTGTCAATATTCATTCTTCTTTTTTAAAGGTTTGTATTTATTTATTTGAGAAAGAGAGAACGAGCAGGGAGGAGGGGCAGAGGGAGAGGCAGACTGCCTGCTGAGTAGAGAGCACAACGGTGGGTCTCAATCCCAGGACATGGAGATTATGACCTGACCGGAAGACAAACACTCAACTGACTGAGCCACCCAGGCGCCCCTCAATATTCACTCTTAAATATTATTTTAAATGGTCACCTATATGTTTTCTTATTATGTTAACAGGTAGTTTAAAAAATATCTCCTTTGAGATAATCATAGTTTTATTAGTTCAGAAACAGATCTTTGGTATATGGAGCTCAATTGCTAGGAGAAGCAGAAAAAAAAAGATAATTTTAGTAGTGTCATAAATGGTAGGGGAAAGATAGGCAAAAAGTCCTCAAGAAGACTAGAAAAGTCTAACATGGACCATTTTGTATCTTTTTATGTTATATTTAATCTACTTTCTTTATTTTCTGTTTTTAAGCTTTTCTTATTTTTCCCATTAAATATTCCATCGCCCAACAAAAAAAAAGTTTCTATTCCATAAAAGGATATCTGTAGTGCTATAGAAATTTATATTAATAACATTCTAAATTCTAAATAAATTAAGCTATAGTCTATAGATTGCATTGAGGATTTAGTGAATTACTACCACTGAAATTATTATACCTTTTGAGTTGAAATTGACAATATTCTTAAAGCTTTGAAAGTAAAATGAAAATGTGAGAATTACTGTTTTAAAAAAATTAAAAAGAAATAAAAATCTAATACCTTGTCAGATATTTAACTATATTTAAGCAACAATAGATAAGCCTGTATAATAATGGTTAATTAAACATTCAACTATTCAATAGAAAGAATAGCTCATTGAAGAGCAGATTGGAGGATATATAAGCAAGTTGCATACAGTAAATCTTGCATAAATAATTAGGAAAGAAAGGAAAGAATATTCTCTATAATCTGTGCTGTCCAGTAGAGTGGCCATGGGCTACCAGCCAGTGAGTACTTGAAATCTGGCTAATCCAAACTAAGATGTGCTGAAAGTATAAAATACACACTGAATTTTGAAGACTTAGTATTAAAAAAGAATGTAAAATACTGTATATTTTTATATTTATTATATGCTGAAATGATATTTTGGATATATTGAGTCAAATAAAACATATGTTTATCTCATTTGTCTCCTTTTTTAATGTTTCGAGTGTAAAATTTAAAATTACATATAATTTGTATTTTATTTTCTTGAATAGCTGAGTGCTAGATAGGTGTAGGGGACATCCTCAGTGTCTGTCTGTCTGCCAGTCTGTCTTCTTTGTATTGATTTGGTTCATCATCATATACCTGCTTTGTTTTTTTTTT
>NW_023245192.1:0-1839 GCF_002007445.2 Ailuropoda melanoleuca
TGTGTTCCCTCTCTCGCTGGCTGTCTCTGTCAAATAAATAAATAAAATCTTAAAAAAAAAAAAAAGAAAATAGAACCTGGACAGAGAGGATGCCAGATAAATAAGTGAAAATATTACGTGATAAGAAAAATTAAACAAAGAGAGCAGGAGGGGAAGATCGCTGGATTTGTCAGTGGGCTGGCTAGCACAAGCCTTACGGAGGAAGTCTGTGAAGGGACCATGGGGATTTGCCCGGCAAGGAGCGCCACACCAGAGGCAACAGCAATTGCTGGGTCCGTTGGCAGGAGCACACCTTCTGTCTTTGAGGACAAGCCCCGAGAAGTGTGGCCAGGAGGACAGGGTGAAGGAAAAGTAGTAGGAGCTGAACGCAGAGGGAACTGCATGGACTTCATTAAGTGGGGCCTTGTAGGTCTTAGTAAGGACTTACTTTTGAATGCTGAGTGACATGAGACAGGCTATCAGATGTTTTTCGTGTTTTTGCAACACTGGCTTTGGGGATTTTGCTTATGTTGTTATTTTGTGATGATTTATAAGTTTGTATTGTTTCCATATGAAAATATTTATTAAAAAAAATCTGCAGTTGTCTTCATATAGTTTGGAAGTCTGACCATTTCCAGAAAAGGAAAGCATTAGCCTGCCTGCCCATTGGCAGCCATCTCTTTAAGAACGGAACAAATCAAACCTTGAGTCATTTTAAAATACTTATGGGTTTACCTCTAACAATCGTCACTATTTTTTCCTTGTAACCACTTGCTAAAACTAGTTTCACCTGCCACATCTGATTTTACCCTCCCTGTTTGCTCCTTTTAATTCTAAGTAACAGAGGTACGTGCACATGGACAAAAAAACGGAGAATGTAGAAACATCCAAAAATGTCTCTCTAAGCAACGTTTTACCAAGTGATTTTACCAATAAGAAAAGTAGTTATGAACTGTAAGCGATACGATTGTGTGTCCTGTGTTATTCGAACTGAAGACTACAGTCTTCCGGCAAAATGACATGGCCTTATCAGGAGAAAAATTAAATTACATATGTGGCCATCCGTCCCCTAATAGGCTACTACAGCATCTGTTAAATGCCTCCTCATGGGGTGTTTGCCATTACGGCCCTTGCTAAGCCTTATCTTGGGCTGGTTTCTAACTGAGTAGTTAAGTGTTTGGTATAGATGGATTTTCTACACGAGTCAAGAAAGAGAAGAAAGATTTGTGTTGCTATCAGGTTTTAATTGAAGCACACTTTAGTATCTTTTGACTAACTATTTCATTGCCATTTTCATAACGATTACAGCCTTGAGAGGAAACTCTTCTGCTAACTGTGGGCTACTAATGAGAAATCACGCTGTGCAGGAGCGAAATGATAGCTGAGATTCCCCCCACAATAATACATAATCCATGAAGAGTTTAGAATTAAGTGGAATTGTCCTGTCTTCGGCAGTCTACGATGAGACCTTGATGCAAAGCCGCAGTTTAATGTAGAAACATAAAGCCCTGTCACTTTTATGTTTAAAAAAAATGGAATGACTGGCTTGTGCCTGGGGTGTCGGCCGCACTCTCCATCAACATCTTCAGAAGCACCCCACATTATTTCCAAATATTTCTTGGACAGAAAGGACCAAAATGCCAAAAAAACTTCAGCTAATTTTATTAATCTGCCCACTTTTGCCTTTTAAAAAATGGCATTATTCTTACCTCTTCCCACCTGGGTCAAAAAAAGAAAATAATTTAATTGACTCACTGCTCTATCCATTAGGAATTATGGCTAGTTGCAGGTACAGAGAAGTCTAAATAAGAATGACTAAAACACGATTGTGATTTATTTTTGCTCAGGTTAAAAACATAG
>NW_023245193.1:0-3218 GCF_002007445.2 Ailuropoda melanoleuca
GGTGCCCTCACCTCAGAGCAGTTCATTCAGTTCAAGTCTCTGAGAGTGAGGCAGTTTTGGATACTTACCCACTCTAATGTTGTAGTTGGCTTGCTCCATGGACACCAAGGGCAAGAGCCACTCTATGGACACCACTGGGACTTTCTCACAGCCACAGTTGGACAGTTGTCCAGCGAAAGGAGAAATCTCATTTAATAAGTGTCCTCTTGTGGCCACAAATAAATCTTATATCTTCATAAACAGCTGGGGCTGGATTAAAAAGTGTGACAACTGGGAGGCTCACCTGAAGACAGAAACCCTGTCAGGTCCCCTCCNGTCTCTTCTAGGAGGCAACCCTGTCAGGTCCCCTCCCTCTTCAGGAGCTTTGAACTTATCACTCAATAAACTTTGCTTTGCTGCCCACCAGAAAAAAATAATAATAATAAGTCTGCTCTGACAACAGGCTTTGTAAGGTTTGGCAAGGTCTGACCAGCAACCTGTGATCTCAAAACCAGCAGCCCCATTGTCAGTAATTTGCCACATCTACAGAGCAGATACAGTGGCCACCGTCTGAGACCACAAATCCTCATTTCCTCTCTGGAAGCCAAATTACAGAAAATTAGCAGGAGACACAGCCTTATGAATTGAGGGACAGTGTTCAACCTCACTTCATCAAGATGGGAGTAGATAGTAACCAAGAGTAGGGATGTGGTGTAAGGTTGGGTTTTCTAAGCTGAGAGAATAGTCCAGAACCTCAGACAAGTACACACAGGTACGGAGTGTAAAATTCAGGTCACCGAGACCCAGAAACAAAGAGCTACCCNACTACCCAAACCGGTCAAAAAGTCAAGTCAGTCTCTGGCGGCAGAGTTCAAAAAGAGTGAGCCAGCAACAGGTTGGTGTTTCCAAAGCCAGCTTGTGACTAGCCAACAGTGGTTCATTTTTCATTCCTGGCATTCCAAGTGGGGAATACAGCTGGTAATAGACGCTTCCGTGAGGTTAGATGTACTGTCAGGGACTAGGCCTAACTGTCAACATCAGTGGACCTTTCTCAGTCCAGCTCTTCAAGTATTCAGCTGTCCCTGACTGTTAGAAACTCTGTTTGGTGTCACTCTACACATTTGGCTTCTGAGGCTTTGTAATCTTCTGATCTCCTCCTACCTGCTCCTTCTCTGCCTTCTTCAAGGGCTCTTCTTCTTTCTGATCCTTAAATATTCATATTTCTCAGGGTCCTGCCCTTGACCCCCTGCCCTTCTCTTCCCTTTCTTTCCAAAGTGCCTGGATGCTCTCATTTGCCATCATTATTCCAGCTAAGCCTAACTGGTTGAAACATTGGTTGTGAAGACAAAGCACCTGGGTGCTTTTTCCTAGCTGTGAGACTTGAGTGAAGTTTTGGGGTTTTTTTTTAAGCTTCTTTAGGTTTAATATCCTTACCTACATTAAGAGGATAAATAACACCAACTAGCTCGTAGGACTATAGAATTAAATAAGAAAATGTATGTAAATTGCTTTGCACAGTGCCTGACATAGTAAGTGCTCAATAAACATAACCATAATAGCTATTATTTAGTAATACTTATATACTGCTCAATCTTGATCTTTGTAGCGCTCAGTACTCTCTCAGGAGCCATTTCCATATATTCATTTGTCTGCTATAGATTTCTACATGGTTGTTCCAATGACACCTCATGTCCATTGGGTCAAAACAAAAACTGGGCTTTTCTCCTTCTAAACNCAGTAAGTGCTCAATAAACATAATCATAATAGCTATTATTTAGTAATACTTATATACTGCTCAATCTTTTTTTTTTTTTAAAGATTTTATTTATTTATTTGACAGAGATAGAGACAGCCAGTGAGAGGGGGAACACAAGCAGGGGGAGTGGGAGAGGAAGAAGCAAGCTCATAGCAGAAGAGCCTGATGTGGGGCTCGATCCCATAACGCCGGGATCACGCCCTGAGCCGAAGGCAGACGCCCAACCGCTGTGCCACCCAGGCGCCCCTATACTGCTCAATCTTGATCTTTGTATCTCAGTACTCTCTCAGGAGCCATTTCCATATATTCATTTGTCTGCTATAGATTTCTACATGGTTGTTCCAACGACACCTCATGTCCATTGGGTCAAAAGAAAAACTGGGCTTTTCTCCTTCTAAACCTTCTCTCCAGGGTGCCTGGGTGGCTCAGTCGGCTAAGCATCTGCCTTCAGCTCAGGTCACAATCCCAGGATACTGGAGTCGAACCCCGCATCGGGCTCCCTGATCAGCCAGGAACCTGGTTCTCCCTCTAACTTTGCTGCTCCCCTTGCTTGTGCTCTCTTGCTCTCTCTCTGTCAAATAAATAAAATCTTTAAAAAAAGTAAACTGGGTGATTGGTATTAAGGAGGGTACGTGTTGTGATGAGCACTGGGTGTTGTACGCAACTAATGAATCATTGAACACTACACCAAAAAGTAATGACGTACCATACATTGGCTAACTGAACATAATAGTAAAATTGTTGAGAGTACTTGCTGCCCCTGCCTATGGAGCCTAGGGGAGGGAAATACATTTCTGCCCCTTTGATATCTGGCTTGGCAGTTGACTTGCACTGGCCAGTAGAATGTAAGAATATATGACATATGCCGGTTCTGAGTAATTGTAAGCAATTGTGAGTGGAAGCTGTAAAAGTCATCACATGTTTCCACCATTGCTCTTTTCCCCCCTGCTGTGACACCACCATGTCCCAAATAGGGCCTGCTCCTTTAGCCTAAATCATGAATGAAAAAGATGAAACAGGGCAGCAGTCAATTTATGATGTATAGGAATGTGAACAAGAAATAAATCTTTTTTGTTGTTATGATATTAGGATCATTTGTTACTGCATCATAACCTAGCGTAAACTAACTGATATAACCCCTTTCAGGATTATTCATAGAGTCTTTGAAGCAAATGTATGATGATACGGAAATCAGCGAGTCATAAAGATGTGAGGCACAGTGTTCTCCAGCAGAGTAACAGAGCTAGATGTGTCGCCAAGCATCACAGATACCTCATACGTGCATAAGGTACCGAGATTCTTCTTTTGGTCAAAGTTCTGATTGGTAAACTAAATTGTTGCCATTTTGAAGATATCAGTAGCTAAAGGAGTTTCCAGAAGGGGCCAAAAAAATTAGATCTAAAAAAAAAATGTTTTTTGATACTTACATAATGGGGGGGATGGGGGTCAAAGCAGGAGCTGACTGAACCGAGAGATATCAGGA
>NW_023245195.1:0-1839 GCF_002007445.2 Ailuropoda melanoleuca
CCCCCTCCCCCCCCCCCCCGCCCCCGCTTGTGTTCCCTCTCTTGCTGGCTGTCTCTCTCTCTCTGTCAAATGAATAAATAGAATCTTAAAAATAAATTTTGTTTATTCATTTGACACAGAGAGAGAGACAGAGAGAGCACAAGCAGGGGGAGAGGCAGAGGAGAGGGAGAAGCGGACTCCCTGCTGAGCTGGGAGCCGGACTGACTTGGGGCGCAATCCTGGCACCTGGAGATCATAACCTGAGCCAAAGGCAGATGCTGAACCGTCTGAGGCACCCAGGCACCTCCACATAGAGTTTTATAATAAATCATCTTCCTTCCATTCTTTTATACTTCTTTAGACATTTTATAAATTTTCAAATTGTGTGTGTATTATGTATTATTATTTATACATTGTAGTTCAGCGTTATAAAGGGGGCATAAAATATTTGTGATAAGAAGGGAGTGTCGGGACTGATAGGCAGGTAGCGAGGGAAGCATCTAAGGAAAGAAACTGGAATCTGGCTCAATAATTCGAGAAGATAGGATGCCCCCAAGTCAGAGCTGAACCTAAGGTGTTTACCTGACAATGAAGGGTACCTTCCTGAGGAAGGGGATGTTTTCCAGAAGACAGATAATCTCTCTTACCCAAGGTAAGCATATTTCTCCTGCTACAATGTGTTTGGCTCTGTTATTTATGAAATGGCACTAGCATTACCATCCTAAAGGTCACTTGTCTCTTTCCAGAGCCTGGTCCTACCTTCTGGGAAAAGTCCTACTTAGCCTTTCAGGATGGCTCCAAATGGATTCTTTATGATCCACGGATCTCTCCCAGGTGGACATTGGCACGCTTTCAATTCACTCTGCCTTAATTATTCCATATCTACACCTGCTTACAGGCACTGGTGACACACTGGTTTCACCTGGTCACAGGCCATTAGATTTTCTCACCTTTTATTTCCGCTTTCACCAAGTAACTTTAGGAATTAAGAGCCTGTCTTTGACACCAAGAGAAAAGGATCTCAGCGAGGCAGCAAACACGCCAAAATCCTTCCCAAGAAACGGAGTTTGAGGATACCACCGGAGAAAGGAGGGACGGGAGTGGGGCGGGGACTGAACTCGGGTCCCGGAGAGGCTGCAGCGTCCTCGACGCGCGCGGAGCCCCGGCCGGCAGCTCAGCCGGCAGCTCAGCTCCCCGAGGCCGCCGCCCCCGCCCGGCCGCGTCTCCCTCCCCGCGCACCGCCCCCCGTGCGCTCCTCCTCCGGTTTCCCACTGGCGGAGCCGCGAGCCGGCCCGGCTTCCTGCGGCCGAGAATCCAGACGCTGCGCGTCAGCCAGCGTCGTCAGCCCCGTGGGTTCCGGGGACGGTCGGGTGAGGTAGGAGCCGGTCCGGGGCGCTGGGCTCGGCCGCGGGGAGCCGGCGGGAACGCCTAGCTCCCACTTCGGACGCTCCGGAGAGTCGGGAGGGCTTGGCGCCGGCGGGGAGCCCCTGGCCGCCGCGTCCTCCGGGCTGCTCGGGACCGGGTGTGGGTGTGGAAGGAAAAGTGGGGGAGCCGGCGGAGGCCGCGAGGGAGAGGGAGGGGCAGGGGATGGAAGGGCACGGAAAGAGAGCCGGTGAGGATGAGTCACTCTGCTCTGTGCGCTCCTTGGAAGGGAGAGTAGCTGCCATTACCGAACAGAAGGTGGTGTGAGCACGGCTCCTAATAACGGGGTGTGCTGAAGCAAGAGGCAGCATGAGCCCGCTTAGAAGCGGTTTAATGTGTTAACGCGGCAAGGTCGCCAAGATGCGCTACGTGCAGAATAGCGTCTAAAGTGGGGTCCTCTTTGTGTAATGCAAATAAAAACAAAACAAGACGGGGGGG
>NW_023245196.1:0-1839 GCF_002007445.2 Ailuropoda melanoleuca
CGTGAAGAGCCTGTCCACATGCCCATGGATCCTTACTGGGCACACACTAGGGGCCAAACAGGGACGGGGACGATGTCAGCCGCTGACACCGGGCTACGGCGTTACCATCACACACCACGAGATGGGACAGGTGCAGGAACACAAACAGGAGAGAATAAAAGCTTTTTATTCACTTTGAATTATCACCAATAAAAGGACACCTCACACTTGAAAAATTCCACTGTCAAATTCAGGTTTTACCATGAAAATGTGTTTCACGGATCAGTATGTCAAAATGTATTTCTGAGCAAAAAGAAAATAGTCACACACTCAAAACCTATCTAACTGAGGAACACATTTGGAAATGGAACTTTTCTTCACTGAATTTTAAGTTACTTGACATCACTAGCTGTATGGAGTGCCGATGACAAAGGAAGCTCCATGTTTGGCCCTTTCTGCCCGTCCTCCCAGATGTCATCAAAAGGTCAGATTCTCTAGATAACGGAAGAATGACAAATTTCAGATGCTGTTCAAAGTTTTCCAGAAATTTAAAAAGCCACCTCCTGCTATCCTTTCAAATCATTTCATTGAAATCTAGCTCAATCAGATAAAAAATAAGCCACACATTTGACACAGATTCCAGAGGCCCAGAGGAAAACTACAATGCTTTATAGAAAGTGACTGTTTACAGAGAGGACATCTAGGGACATGCATTTTACAACAAGCGCATTGGGGGACTTTCAGCGACAGATTACATCTCCCCACGGTGCTGTGCACTCACACAACACACAGCCCGCCACCAGGACTGAGGTCAGAGCCCACAAAGCGAGGGCAGACCGACAGAGCGGCTCCCAGGTCGCGCTGGCCCACTTTCTGTCCTACTTCCTCTTGGTGCTCGTGGCTCAGTTTCACTTAGATGTTATACAATCACACCGTCACGTTATATAATCGCAATCCTTTCGTTACCACTGCCCTTCACATATGAGGGGCCAGCAAATACTTCTGTAACATTGAGGCAGATAGGGAATGAAAAACTGGCCCTAGAGGGACCACGAAGTCTGCTCACTTACTGAAATCAATCAAGGAGGTCTAGTTGACTCTTTATTAATAAAGGTGACTTTTAATAAAAAAACATAATTTAATGCAAATAAAAAAGTACAAAATGTAGCACACGATCACAGCTTCACTTACATTCCTGGGAACACGCCGGCGTCACTCCCAGTAGTGAGGGTCAGCCACCCCACTGACAGCAGCACAGCAGGGACAGCGGGAGCGAGGCTGCCCGCGGGGCCAGCGCCGCCTCCGTCTGGGCGGGGCTGCAAGGAACCTCTGCACAGTGCACAAGGCTCGCCACACTGGGGATGGTCTTAGGCCATTACCACTGTTACAGTCCAATTTGGATTTTAATACAATCAACTTACAGGTCTGAGATAAAAGCACTGCTTGGTGGTTACAGATGCATCCTGGTATTAAATGTTTCCAGGCATCTTTACACACGATAATTACAACTGTAAAGACGACAGCCCGTGACTAACAGCTCCTTCTACCGACAGGAGAGGCGACCACGGATGCTGTCAGTGACAACTCTGTGGACTGAAAGTCATAACGACCTCTAGATTTCTTCAAAACAAGCAAAACCAGCGCACACGGGAGTATTTAATATAACCGTAATGGTCTAACAACCCTTCCAGATGGAAGGAAATACAAAATAAAGCTGACCTATCAAATCTAACTTTCGGTAATAAGCTTCAGGTCACTTCACCAACTC
This sequence comes from Ailuropoda melanoleuca, assembly GCF_002007445.2. Classification (NCBI taxonomy): domain Eukaryota; kingdom Metazoa; phylum Chordata; class Mammalia; order Carnivora; family Ursidae; genus Ailuropoda; species Ailuropoda melanoleuca. Next base: position 1,748 of record NW_023245196.1, read on the forward strand.
TGTGCACAACACCTAATACCAAGTATGCTTTGACTCCGGATGCCTAAAGCCACACACACACACACACACACACACACACACACACACACACA
>NW_023245197.1:0-1840 GCF_002007445.2 Ailuropoda melanoleuca
AACATCTTATAGTAAGGGCTTAAATGAAGAAAACCTTGGCTCACCCATATATTAGAATGCTATATAGCTGTCAAAGATACTGTGGAAAAAAACATTTAATGGCATGGAAAGATGTTTGCTACATGTTAAATGAAAAATGTTTATATAAAACATATATAGTATAACACCGTTTTTCATAAATATATATATACATACACACACACAGTAGGTACAAAAGACATTGGAAGGCTATAAAACTGCACATCAATTTATTCTTTCCTGTGGGATTATGGGTGATTTAAACGTTAATCCTTTTGCTTATTTTTTTTCTAACGTGTTACTTTTGTAATTTAAAAAATTATATGTCTTCTATGTCTAGAGGTTTCTGGGGTGCTGGTCACAATCTATTTCTTGACCTCGATTGGGTTTACACTGGCCTTTGCTTTAAATTATTTGTTTAAAAGTTTTTGTTTAAAAATGTAAATCTGTTTAAAAAACTTTCTTCTATAAAAAAAAAGAAATAAAAAGATGAGAGTAACACTGTTCCTATTTAATATATAAGCTTACCCGTGAGCCTAAGAGAATTAGGATCTGTAGTCAGAGAGCCTGTATGGTTCCTCAGCATCTGACGTAAGATGCTTTCAATTCTTCTTCTTGTGTCTTCCTTCATTGATCTGGAAGCCTTGAATACTAGCCATATATGTGCAGTGACATTGTTGTTATGAGGGCTGGAAAGAAGATAAATATGTTTCTACAAGATAAACATATTTCATATGTTGCTAAAAAATAGCATTTCCTTCCTCATTCCCTGATCTTTCATATTTTTATTTCTTCTGACTTTTGTGGGTTTGTGTAGTAATTTCACTTTTGGTTAATCACAGGAGCATCCATCTGCTTACATTTATTTGGTGACAGTAACCATGCAGCTATAGTATTCATCTTAGAGGACAGATATTTCTATAAATCTGAAAAATAGGAAAGGCCTGAAGCACAGGGTAGAAGTACCACATAAGAGGGATCGAGCCCTGCATCAGGCTCTGCGCTTTGTGTGGTGTCTGAGGCTTGGGATTCTCTCTCCTTCTCCCTCTGTCCCTTCCACTCATGCTCTCTCTCTCTCTCTCTCTCTCTAAAATAAGTAAGTAAGTAAATAAATAAATATTTTTTTAATAAAAGAAGTACCATGTAAGAACTGGGCTCACTTATTCATGTATTCACCAGTCATTCATTGAGCAACTGCTATAAACAAGTGACTGGAATAGGTGCTATGAGGTGATGCAAGGGTGACTAACACATGGTTCCTACCCTCCAGGAATTTGAGATTTCTAGGAGATAAGACACGTATACAAATTACTACAATAAATTAGGCAGAAGTGATGATATTTATTTTATTTTATCTGCAAATAGAAGAAGGGTAAGTCATTTTTTACTTAAAGAAGCAGAGAAATTTTCATGGAAGAGGTGACATATACACTGGACCTTAAAGTATTGTTATCATGACTTCATTATGAAGCACAAAATTTCATCAGGCAGAGAAAAGGAAGAGTACTACTCCAGAATAACTGAAGAGCAATAATTAGCATTCACGGGGCATCCTCTGTGTTCTGGACATCTGCTGTATTTTCACATTTATTATCACACTTAAACTTCATAACAACCCTGCAACATAGGTGTCATTATCTTCATTTTATAGACAGGGAAAAATGGAAGCTCTGGGAGGCTACCCAATCTGTTTAAGATTACACAGCTGCTAAACTCAGACCAGATTCAGTACAATTGACTCTATAACCCAGGATTTTTTTTTAAAGATTTTATTTATTTATTTGACAGAGACAGCCAGTGAGAGAGGGAACACAAGCAGGGG
>NW_023245198.1:0-1840 GCF_002007445.2 Ailuropoda melanoleuca
AGTGAACCCTGAAAACACAATGCTAAGTAAAAGAAGCCATTTAAGAAGGCCACATAATGTATAATTCCATTTATATGAAACGTTCAGGATAGACAATCCTTAGAGAAGGATAGTACATTAGTATTTGCCAGGTGCTGGAGGAAAGGGATAAATGGGCCACTACAAATGGACACAGGGGTTCTTTTTGGAGTGATAAAAAGATCCTGAAATTAGATAGTGGTGATTGGTTGTTGGATTATCTAAAAACCACTAAATTCTACACTTTGAAGGGTGGATTTTTGTCATTTGAATTATATCTCAATAAAGCTTTTTCTTAAAAATTATAGATGCTGGGGCACCTGGGTGCCTCAGTCAGTTGAGCCTCTGACTCTTGATTTCGCCTTGGGTCATGACCTCAGTGTTGTTGAGATGGAGCCCTGCATCTGTCTTCGCACTCCTCGGGAGTCGGCTTGCAATTCTCTCTCTCCCTCTCCCTCTGCCCCTCCCAGAGTTCACTTGCGCCCTCTCTCTCTCTCTCTCTCTCAAATAAATAAATCTTTAAAAAGTATAGATGCATACACTGAAATATTTTAGAAATATTTCAGATATTTCTAGATATTCCAGATAAAAAGAACAAACAAGGAATAAGTTGAAAACGAAACAGAACAAACAGAAAAACAAAAAACAAATCATCTAAAATTCTGTCACCCTAGTGCAAATCTCTTCTATCTACGCACATAGGTATGTAGATAAACGAATGGGTGGTGTGATACATGGACTCAGTTCCGTCCCCTTTAGTCATACTCAACATTGACACGTTTGCCTTGGCTTAATGGTAGTGGGCGTATATTTTCCCATTTGAATTTGGTCTTTGCCGTATGTCTTGCTCTAACCAACAGGATAAAAGTGCCTGTGACCCATGCTAAGGCTCAAATGTTCTTGCACGGCCGGGTTTGCTTCTCTTTGACTCCTGCCATCACCACAAGAAGAATATGCTCCAGAGAGCTCACTGGTCTAAAAGGCGCCTGGTGCAGATTTAAACCCAACCAGTGCCGTGGAGTCGAGCCCTGCTACATCCAGGCAACTCACAAGTGCCCGGGTGACACATGCATGGTTCTTGTTGTAAGTCACAGTAATTTTGAGCGTGTTTGGTATGCAACATTATTTGGCGATAGTTGACTAATAGATACATATTATTTCATCTAAATGAGGTCATACATGCTATGTTTTAGTAAAACTATCATATATACCTTCACTTGAAACTATGAACAAAAAAAAAGGAAATAGAACAAAAAAACATATACTTTGGAAAATGTTCCATCAACACAAGCTGTTTCTTTTTTTTAAGGTTTTATTTATTTATTTGAGGGGGATGGCACAACTGAGGGAGAAGCAGACTCCCCACTGAGCAGGGAGCTTGATGCGGGACTTGATGCAGGACTCGATCCCATGACCCTAGGATCATGCCCTGAGCCAAAGGCAGATGCTTAACTGACTGAGCTACCCAGGTGCCCCAATACAAAATGTTTCTAAACAGTCTTGCTAAAGCTATGAAAAAAAATGAAAACATCAAAAGCACGGGACCATTTGCTAAGCACTAGCTTTTTTTTCAATCATCCGATAATATCCTGTTAAGAAAGAAGATATAAGCTGATAGTTTATCCCACCTCTTCAATAACCATGCTCATTTGTGTTAATTATATTGTTTGCTTTATGTTTTAATAAACATTTAATTAATATAAAATTAAATAATAATGTTTTATATTTATATTTTAATAAACTCTTTTATATCATGAAGTACTTCAGAAAATTTTCATCAGTTTTTCAGGTTATTGTTCTTTCCAAACTTTGTTCCTTCTCT
>NW_023245199.1:0-1840 GCF_002007445.2 Ailuropoda melanoleuca
AAAAAAAACTAATATTGTTTTCCCATACCATCTAGTAATTGTCCTCCTAGGTGTTTATCCAACTCATTTCAAAATTTATGTCTACACAATAGCCTGCATGGGAATGTTTATAGCAATTTTATTAATTGCCAAGGATCAGACGCACTCAAGATCTTCTTCAATAGGTGAATGAGTAAACTGTGATACAGCTACACAATGGAATACTATTCATCAATTAAAAAAAAAAAGCTATCAAGCCATACTAGCTGTGTACCTTAAATGCATATTGTTAACTGAAATAAGCCAATCTGTAAAGGCTACATACTGATCCATTTATATGACATTTCAGAAAAAGCAAAATTATAGAACTTATAAATGGAGCAGTAGTTGCCAGGAGTTCAGATCTGTGTGTCGGTGGTGCGGGGAGGGCGCAGCGGTGCTAGGGCTGGGGGGTTATTTAATAATACTAGAAGCATGAGGGATTTTTTTTTAGGATAGTGAAAGTATTCTGTATGATAGCATAACAGTGGGTATCTAACATTATGCATTTGTCAAAATCCATAAAACTTAACAACACAAAGAGTAAAATTTAATGTATACAACTTAAATTTTTTTAAAAAAAACTATTTAGAAGGCTGAAGGATCTCAGGATGGAATAGACTATGACAAAAAGAAAAAAAAAAGTCTAATTGGACTACAAGTGTATGAAACAGCCTCACTAACAGGAATGGGTGTAAAAAGTGCTAAACTAAGTCAGTCTGGAAATGAGTGGTGTCTGAGGTACCGAAGGCAAAAGCAACAGTACATACATTACCCTTTAGGTGATAAAGTTGTTTCCCATGAAGATATGGGTTAACAATTGTGAAATCTCTATTCCTGTATTCTAGAATCAAATAATAAAGTAAATAGATGGGAGCAAGTGTTCACAGTACCGGAGTGGGGTCTAAGAAGTTTGTTACGGAAGGAATTTTTGAACAACATGTAGAAGAATCTTAAAGAACATACAGAATCCCAGCAACCAGAAGAAAGAAGAAAGCACATTTCAGTGACAGGAAACAGCTTTAGTCAGTTGTCCTCAAACTTTTAGGTCTCAAAAACCCTTGACATTTACAAAAGTTATCTTGAAGAGGAAAATTGACCACAGTAGGCCCAGGCCAGGAGGCCCCAGGAGATGGAAAGTTACTAACAATAAGCTAGAGATAACCAGAAACCCTACCAGGAGCAAGAGATAACCAGCCATTTCTGCTTCTGTAAACAGGGTTCCCGCCACAGGCTCCCCACACTACTGTTCCCACCTAAAGCAACACCCACTCCCCCAGTTTAAACCCACCTACCAGCAGTCAGCATAGCCCTTGGAACCTGAGTGCCTGCAGTCCTTTATCTATAAAAGCCCTAAAACCCCATTGCCAGGAACCGAGAATTTTGAGCATGACCTCATCTGGGTCCGCCGGCATAAAATAAATCTGAGTTCTCCTACTTCTCTGAGTGTCACTTGGTCTCTCGCCAGTCTGATTCTTATTTTTCCATAACAATCTGGCACCAAAAAGGACTTAAAAAAAAAAGTGCGTGGAAAAAATAAATTAAAAAGTTTGCATGTATTTACTGGCATTCTCACATTATGAATTAAAACTGCTAAAAAGGGGTGCCTGGTTGATTCAGTCAGTGTAGTGTCCAACTCTTGGTTTCCGCTCAGGTGATGATCTCACCACCGGTCCTGAGATGGAGCCCCAGCCTGACTCCTGACTCTGTGCTCAGCAGGGAAGTCTGCTTCAGGATTCTCTCCCTCTGCCCCTCCCTTTCCTTGCATAGGCATGTGCTCTGTTGCTCTTTCTCTCAAATAAATAATCTTAAAAAAAAAAAA
>NW_023245200.1:0-1840 GCF_002007445.2 Ailuropoda melanoleuca
CAGGGGGAGTGGGAGAGGAAGAAGCAGGCTCCCAGCAGAGAAGCCTGATGTGGGGCTCGATCCCGGAACGCTGGGATCATGCCCTGAGCCGAAGGCAGACGCTTAACGACTGCACCACCCAGGCGCCCCTGATGTGGCTGATTTTTAAGTACAGTATTGCAGCAGTGTATTTCATGCTGTCTCAGGCTTTCCTTAGATTTATAAAATGAGCAAATAGAGTGTAGGATCCTTATTATCTTACTTTCTGCTGTTTCTTGTATAGGAGTGAAAAAGACTCTACCATGATTTGTGCCAATACATATTTGAAGATTGGAATTATTAATTGAATCAGAATTTTAAAATAAAAATCTAACAAAAAAAGAATATGTGATACAAAATCAGACTTGATAAACACTCCTGTGCTAATATTTTTAAATGACATTTTTATTTTAAGAGGAATGTGTGTTAATGTACAAACTTGAAAAATATAGAAAAATAATAAGAAAATTTAAAAAATCACTTATTACCCCATTGCCCAAAGATGGTTAACATCCAGTTTCTGTTCTGAGTTGGAAATAACTGTTTGCAAGTGTGCACCATTTAAGAAACGACAAAGCATTTTTATCAGATGATCTCCTGTGATCTTGACCGCAGTTCTGAAGTGGGGTCAGGGAGGCATTGGGGAATGAAGAGAGAGGGACACAAGGCATTTGTGGAGGAGTGGAAATGTTCTGTAACTTAATTTGGTTGTCAGTTCCACAGATGTATGCATTTGTCAAAACTCATTGAATTATACTTTTAAGATCTGTACCTATCACTGCATGCATATTATACTTCAATTTTAAAAATCATTTTTCTATTTTAAGTGATAGGATATTAAATACAGAAAGTGGGCAATACTGTAATGCCTCCATAATGTAAAAACATCATTGCAGTATTTCATTTGTTTTCATATAAACTATTTTAATTATCGAAGTGGTCATCTTCCCTTTCCTGGCGTATTCGTCTCCTGTGGCCACTGTAACAAATCACCACACACTTAGGGGCTTGAGACAACCTAAATTTATTACCTCACAGTCCTAGAATCAGAAGGCAAAAATGGGTCTCGCTGGGCTAAACTCAAGGTGTTGGCAAGGCTGTGTCCCTTCTGGAAGTGCCACGTGAGAATCCATCTCCTTGGTTCAAAAAGATGGCTCAAAAAAAAAAAGATTTCCAGATGACTCATAAACACACAAAACAGGTACTCAGCCACAGTAACAATCAAGGGAAATTAAAAGAAAAAAACCGTAATGCCGAGCAATAGGAAAATAGATAAATAAATTGTGATCTAGTCAGTCTATACAGATATAAAAATGGGTCACCTACAAATATAAACAATGACACGGATTGTAGATATACTCAGATGTAATATTGAATGAAATTAGCCAGTTGCAGAAGACCACATAGTGCAGGATTTCATTCAGGTAAGGTTAAAATAAAAAGTGCAGCCCTAAACCATAGTATTGAGGGGTCTACCGTGGCTAGATAATAGGAATATAAAGAGAAGTGAAGCAGTCAGAACAAGGAAGAAGAAGAAGGAGAATGAGGGGTGTGTGGTGTTTGGGAGGAAGATGAAAGTGCTTTTGGGGTGCTGGCAATTCCTGTTTATTGACCTGGGTGGTGCTTCTATGGGTATTTATCTTGAGATAATCGTCATGCTGTATGTTTTTGTTTTGTACACTACTTTGTATGTATGCTCTATCTCACCATAAAAAAGTTAAAAAGGGGGCGCCTGGGTGACTTAGTCAGTGAAGCGTCTGCCTTTGGCTCAGGTCATGATCCCAGGGTCCTGGGATCGAGCCCCGCATTGGGCTCCCTGCTC
>NW_023245201.1:0-1840 GCF_002007445.2 Ailuropoda melanoleuca
CCAGCCCCGGGAGCTCCCCACTCCTCCTCCAGCGTCCCCCAGACCCACAGACTCTCCACCTAGAAGCACTCGCCCCAGTGAAGCATGTCCCAACTGGACCCTCCATCTAGCCAGCCAGCTCCTCCTCGCATCGTCCCAGAGTGCTTCCTGGGCACCAGGCCGTAGCCGCGCCCCTGCCAGGCTGCCTCCCACTCCAACACCACTACCTCCACTCAGCTGCCAGGTCCTTCCGACGCACCACGAGCGCACACTCAACAAGTAAGTGTGGCGTCTCCAGCGTACGCGCCACGCACTGTGCAGGGATAACGTGGGAGAAGGAGATGGACAGGGTTCCCACCTGATGCAGCTCCCGGCCACAGGGTGACACCCTGAGTCCAGAGCTGATGGCGTGCTGAGTACCCGGGGGGAGGGCATGTGGGGGTGTGGGGGCCACCGTGGTCTGGGCCCAGCCTCATGGCTCTCATGCTAGAAGCACACGGTTCCTCCCCCGCAGGCTTGGGCCCCTTCAGTCCCGTCCAGCTCAGATAACCGGCTCCTCGGTGACCTTCCCTGCGGTCCATGCTCCCTGCAGCCCATCCTGCAGCACTGCCAAAGCATCCACAAAGGGAGCACTGCGTCATCTCCAGGGCACTCGAAAGTCTGCAATGATGCTGACCATCTACTCAACCAAGACAGGCCAGAGGGGCAAGGGCGCCTCCCCAGGGTCTACTCAGGCTCCCAAGCTCACCTCCCATCCCCCTCACAAACACCGAGCCCCAGCCTGGCCGGCCTCCTTCCTGAGCCTCAGTCCAGCCATACCCCCCCATCCAAGTCTGGCGGGCACTCCTCTGGCTGGCTGGTCCTCAGCGCCCACCTCTCCTTCATGACCCACAAACACCCCTGCTCCGCAAAGGCATCCACAACTCTGGCCGATGACAAGCACCTCAGAACGCTACAGTCTACAATCCACGATGAACGTACAGCAGCTAGGAATATCGACACACCAAACAGCAAAGCAAAAACCTAGAGACACAAGGAGAAACGGACAAAAACATAATAATAGTAGAGACCAACTAATCGCTTTGTTTACAAGGCAGGTCAAGTGGGCAATAAACGTGGGTATGGAAGCCAGACCGGCTACTCCATTAGGTAGAATGTATGTACGTATGACACTGTTCCCTGGTAACAACAAATACATCTTTCAAGCGTATCTGGAACATTAAGAAAAATTAACTACATATTAGGCCACAAAGAAAACCTAACTATGCTCCACGAGGTAGAAATAACACAGACAGTGGCCTCTGACCACAATGCAGCACACTAGAAGCTAGAAACAATTTTTTAAAAACAAATTTACAACTTACCTTTAAATAATTCTATGTCAAATGGAAAACAAAACCCAAACAGATTTTCTAGAAAAGAATGAAAATACTACTCATCTGAATCACCAAAGCATAAAGCAGTAATCAAAGGAAAATTCATAGCCTTGAATACTTTGTATCCACAAAAACAAAAGAATTAAAATAAATGAATTAAGCAACTCAAATTAGGAAAATAACAGTGGAGAATACAAAAAAAGAAAATAAAGACAAAGGCAATATTTAATTGGTCAAAAAATAAGAAAACAGCAAAGCCTGCATGAGGGTCACTTCAGTGTCTTTGGAAAGTCAGGGAGATAGAAATGAGCACATGAAAGGACGTCCCTGTCCCTGCAGGACAGCTCCCGCTCCACAAGGGCAGCGCTCCCCACGTTAACCTATGGATTCAGCAGAACCCCCCATAAAGGGCTAACAAGTTTGCGTGGAAAACCAGCCCAGCCAGAACATGCAGGGGGCCCTGAACGGAAGAGCACGGGGGGGGG
>NW_023245202.1:0-1049 GCF_002007445.2 Ailuropoda melanoleuca
GAGAAAAACATGCAGCCAAGGATGCTTTATCCAGCAAGGCTGTCATTCAGAATTGATGGAGAAATAAAGACATTCCAGAATAGCCAGTCATTATCCAATTCCATAACCATGAAACCAGCCCTACAGGAGATATTAAGGGGGGTTCTATAAAGGTAAAAAGGCCCCAAGAGTGATACAGAGCAGAAAGTCACAACCGAGACAAACAAAGACTTTACTGGCTNGCAGAAAGTCACAACCGATACAAACAAAGACTTTACTGGCAACATGGCATCATTAAAAATCATATCTCTCAATAATCTCTATCAATCTAAATGGCTTAAATGCTCCCATAAAACGCCACAGAGATGCAGACTGGATGAAAAGACATGACACATCCATTTGCTGTCTACAAGAGACTCATTTTGAACCCAAAGATGCATTCAGACTTAGAGTAAGGGGATGGAGTACCATCTTCCACACAAATGGACCTCAAAAGAAAGCTGGAGTAGCAATTCTCATATCAGATACACTGGATTTTAAACTAGAGGCCACAGAGAGAGTCACAGAAGGGCACTATATTCTTAAAGTATTCAACAAGTGGATATGACAATTATAAATATATATGCCCCCAACAGGGGAGCAGCAAGATACACAAGCCAACTCTTTACCAGAATAAAGAGACATATAGATAAAAACACATTAATAGTAGGGGACCTCAACACCCCACTATCAGAAACAGACAGAACACCCTGGCAAAAACTAAGCAAAGAATCAAAGGCTTTGAATGCCATACTCGACGAGTTGGACCTCATAAATGTATATAGAACACTACACCCCAGAACCAAAGAATACTCATTCTATTCTAATGCCCATGGAACATTCTCAAGAATAGACCATGTTCTGGGCCACAAAACAGGTCTCAACCAATACCAAAAGATTGAAATTATTCCCTACATATTCTCAGACCACAACGCTCTGAAATTGGAACTCAACCACAACGAAAAATTTGGAAGAAACTCAAACACTTGGAGACTAAGAACCATCCTGCTCAAGAATGACTCGATAAACCA
>NW_023245203.1:0-1841 GCF_002007445.2 Ailuropoda melanoleuca
AAAAAAAAAAAACACCAGACACTTAATTTTTAATTTTGTTTTCACATTTGGGATATATTTCATTATACCTGAAACCCAAAAAAAGTACAAAGAATGTTTCAGAATACCATTCCAGTTGGTAATGTTTAGAAAAAGAGTTCCAAATGACATGCTGATATAATCTTTACAAATACACACATACACATATGCCTTATTTTATGTTCTCAGTGAAGGTCTTTGTGTGTGTGTGTGTGTCCACTCACAAAATACATCAATTATTTCACTCATTATTTATTTATTCAACTAATTTGTATAAGGAGTTCAGTCCTGGCAGATGGTGAGGAGAGCAAGAACCATGCCCATGCAGGAATCCAGATTACAGAGAAGATGACAGGGAGATTCCCAAGGACATGGCGGATCAGAAGAAATTGAGGATTTTCACTAAGCAGAGGACAAAGGCCAGTTGACTCTAATGCTTTACCAAGCCTCCAGAGAAGGGAGCAGTTTTATAAATTATTTTCATTACGAAGTTCCCTAAGGAGGACTCTAGCATCCAACCCTCTTCCCACCGGTCTGGCATTGTCCTGTGTCCAGCCACCCCTGCTGAAGGCTTTCTCTCTCCAACACGAGCAAGAAAATGAGCTGCAGATTCTTTACCCTTCTACCTCTCCCTGCTCCATATTCCTGCTCTTAATGTTTTCTTCCGAGGCAAAAAGGGGAAGAAGGGAAAGAAATAATAATGACACATTAAAAAAAGCAACAAAATTTCTACTTTGGACCTTTGTTCTATCTTAATTGACCCTTGGGGTAAAACTCTCTGCCATGGAATGGACATAAAGAACCATATTTATGACTTTAAAATTCATATCCAAGAAAACATGGCACTTAAATATTCTCAGTCAATGGTAATTTTCACTTCCATACATAATTTAAAAGGCATCATCTTTCAAACATAATTTAGAAGGCAGTGGGAGATGGTGAAAAGGTAGGACTTTGCAGTATGAAAGACCTGGGTTTAAATCCCCACTCTTCTAGCCCCTCTCTGTGATACTCTGGCAGATTCCTGAGCTGCTATAGTTATCAGTTTCTTTATCTTTAGCTGTGTTAAGGAACTAATGAATCTTGAATATAGAAGAGAGAAGGATAGAGTTTAAACACAGAATGACTTTTCAATGATTATTTATTCCTTCCTATTGAACAGATATGAACACGATCTTTAATTTTCACATTCTTTAAACTGAGGAATGAAAAGATAATAACATTTATTGAAAACTTACTATATTTCAGGCACTAGGTTAAGTGCTTTCATAATTCATTAATTACACTAATTACATTATATTAATCCATTTAATTCTAATAATAACTTTGTAAGTTAGGAACTATTGTTATCTTTTTTTATAGTCAAGGAAAACGAGGCCTGTAGAGTTGCAGTAATGTCCCTGAAGTTGAAAAGCAGACAACTGGAGTCTGACTGCCCCATCTCATCTGTGTCCTCACCCACTAGACTATAGATCTCTTCACTAAAGCATCGTATCTAAACATTTATTTCAAATCAGTGTTATATGAAATTTTAGGGAAAGATTTCCATCTAAAATAGTGAAGCACTTCATTAAAATATTTTTATCCTGTACATTGTTTAAATGACCTATTATCGATGAATTACAGGAAAAGGTTAATTCAAGTGATAAATGAAAAATCCCAAGTTCAGAAGACAAGACCAAAACTGAGCTGATCACCAGATTACCACTGTCACAAAACTCTTTACCTGTGATCTACTCTTTTCTAATTCCCTGCATTTCTGGGTTGGATATGCTTAATTACTGAAGTTAATCTCAATATTTCCAAAGTATTTTGATATAAAT
>NW_023245204.1:0-199 GCF_002007445.2 Ailuropoda melanoleuca
TTGGTAGAAGCTTAGATTATTAATTTGAGAACTTCCTTCTTTTCTAGTATAGGTATTTAGTGCCATTTTTTTCCCTCTTAGCGATGTTTCTTTTTTTTTTTTAAGATTTTATTTATTTATTTAACAGAGAGAGAGAGAGAGAGAGAGCCAGCGAGAGAAGGAACACAAGCAGGGGGAGTGGGAGAGGAAGAAGCAGGCT
>NW_023245204.1:270-1682 GCF_002007445.2 Ailuropoda melanoleuca
AAAGATTTTATTTATTTATTTAACAGAGAGAGAGAGAGAGAGAGAGCCAGCGAGAGAAGGAACACAAGCAGGGGGAGTGGGAGAGGAAGAAGCAGGCTCCCAGTGGGCAGGGAGCCCAATGCAGGGCTCAATCCCAGGACTCTGGGATCACACCCTGAGCCGAAGGCAGATGCTTAACCACTGAGCCACCTAGGTGCCCCCCTGTTAGCAATGTTTTATCTGGATCCTACCACATTTTATGTGTTGTATTTTCATTTTCATTTAGTTCTGTGTATTTTTAAAAATTTCTTCAAGATACTTATTTTAACAATGAATTATTTGGAAGTTTGCATCTGAATTTTCAAATATTTGGAGGCTTTCTTCTTATTATTGTCATTTTTATATTATTTAAAGCTTATACTTTGGACATAGAGTAAGATGCAATTACATTTACTTTAGTTACTTTAAATGCATTCTTCAAATATCATTGGAATAAACTTTTCAAACATTAATTTTACATAGTAGTTCAGATCAGTCTTTTGTACTTGTTAGAGTAACCATAAGGGAATGCCCTGAAAATATAAATCCTAGGCTGCCAGACATGTTTATCAGGGGACTAGTGGGAGTTTGTGGGTTCCCATTATACTTGCTTTCTGAGCCAGCACACAGGGATCCTGAAGGGATCCAGGATCCAGGATTCAGGAGAGAGGCCCAGCCATCAAGCTCTGATGCGATCTAGTGTATGATCAGAGAATCCCAGGCCCCGTGCTGGCAGGGACTAGAATTAGCACTGTGATCTAGTGAACATGCTGTGAGCACTCAGGGTGAGAGGAGCACCAGCTGTTTCCTTGTTGGTCAACACCTGATTCTGAGCTTGTGGTTGCAGCTCTAATGCTCAGTAGGCCCATGGCTGAGCCCCCAGGTGGTGCTTACCAGCTTTGACAGCTGTGGGCCCTGGCTGTGGGCAGTGTCCATGAAAGCTCAGGGAGGCCAGTCCAGCGGGAAGCCATCTTAGACAAGTTGGCCTTGCCCTCTTGCCACTTCGACAGTCAACATGTTCATCATGACTCCTGACCCCCCCACCCAGATAAGGGCACAATTTCTCATGAGGTTGCCCATCTTTTATTTTTCAAACATCACCAACATCATTTCATAAAGAAAGGACATCCTAACCCCAATTGACTAGGAAGCACATCTTGCAAAATAAGCAGATTTGCCCTAAAACAAGACTTTTAGTGACTTCCATGGACCACTCTGAATTTCTCCAAATGTGAGAAGTCCATGCTGGAGATCACCCCAGATGTTGTGTGCTGTCAGAAGCTTCTGTGAAGGCAGGAAGCTGGCACCCTCACTGGCTACATTGGCGGTGGGCATGAAGGGACAGCAGGTGCCAGGTCTGCGTTCTCAGCAAGGCTGACCTCTGCCTATGTCCC
>NW_023245205.1:0-1841 GCF_002007445.2 Ailuropoda melanoleuca
CCTAATCTCAGCTCTTAATTCAGTGCCCTCTTTAAGGACAACAGCTATCTACACAGAGTCCTGATTACCCCTGGCAGGAAAGACGAGCTTACCAGGCCACTGGCTATGTACAATGTGGATGGATGAAGGTTCTGCGTAATGTCTGCTGTAAATTCACTGTGATGCCACCTCAGAAAAATTAAAGACATACTAGTTGTATCATATTCTTTGGTTCAGCCAGTCATGCAATACTCATTTATTGCATGCCAAGCACTATGGAAGTCCTGGAGATTCAGTGATGGCTGCCTTCGGGAGGCCTACCGTAGAGAATGAAATCCAGTAGTATAATACAATGGGATGAGTAATGTAAAAGAGACATAACAAGGTGTAACAAGCTCTCAAAAGAGGGGCGTGCTGCTCCTCATTCATTCACTCATTCATTCTACGAATACCCATTGAATGCCTCTTGCTGCCATGCTTTGAGTTGGGTTCTGGGATCCACAGTTAAGAACACAGGATCTTTACCCATGAGGATTACTATCTGATGGGGAAGACAGAATTACATTGATTATACAGACCTAAATTAAATCAGAAATGAGGTAAATGTGGCAAAGCCTAGTTAACCAGTGCTGTAAAAAGCATATGTTCTCCATATGATATATACTTTTGAACCAAGGGAGAGTTTCTTTGCAACCCTCTACTAGAAACTGAGAAATTTTATAGTTCCTTGAAGGCTTGGACATTCACAGGATAGATTTCAGGTGCTGACTGGAAGGAGCCTACTCGATAATGCTTATACATTTATGGTAATAATTTGATAGACTCACTGTTTCTTAACACACTGCTGCTCTGTTTTCTCCTCTCCACCACTGCCCAGAGTAAATGCTTATCCTCTTGCCCTCAGTTTATGGATGGAATGTAAAGCTGGAATGTTCCTCTCTTCCCAAACAAGCTAGGCACACAAAGCTTTTATCCCCCCTCCCGCAATCATATCGCATTATTCATAGTAAAGCATTAGCTCCTAACCTGAAGCATCCTCCGCTGAGGTAACAGATGGCATCAGGACGCCTATGCTAGAAGGAGTGGAAACCTGATTATACTCTTTCTAATTTTTCCCCCTCCTACATGAAGCATGCTATAGCCACCTCATCAAATATGGTGATGTGTCAAAACTTAATTAGCCAACACTTGTACCCCCATCTACATTATGTTGGAAATGATGTTTTCAAAAGCAAGAGAAAAGAGCTTAAAATATTCTGGCAAGAAGGGAATTCTTAGGACACAAAGGAGAGAGAATAATGCACTAGCTATTTTATATTCCCAAGACCTTCATACTTTCTCAGATAAGCTGAAGCAGGAGAAAATTTCTTGGTTCCTCAGGTACAGGTTGGCATACCTTCTACACAAAAATGGGAAATGCTCCCACGTCTGTGTGTACTTACAGGGGATGAGGGACTAGTATATTTGAATGAAGTATATAGTGCCTGTGTATCGGGCATGCACATAGGGTGACCAACCCTCCTGGTTTGCCTGGAACTGAGAGGGCTTTTGAGATGCGAGAATTTCAGTGCTAACATGGGGGAAGTTCCAGACAAACTGAGATGTGTCTGTCACCTCCGATGTATACAAACAATAGTCCTAAAAAGACTTTCATTATAAACTTAGAAGGTCATGTTGACCAGGTCAGTGGTTTCTCCTTCTCTCCTTTGACCATTTGGAGGCATGAGGCCGACTGTCCTAGGAACATCAGAGGAGATCTTTCTTGTTCCTAAACTGGCTCATCAGTCCAGATCCTGTCTCCCCCATCTTTCCTCTCTTCTGGCCCCGCCCCCCGTGTCCTAGCTCCCACCCTCACGGCTTCC
>NW_023245206.1:0-1842 GCF_002007445.2 Ailuropoda melanoleuca
AAAAAAAAAAAAATGTGATCCTCATGACCTTTATTAAGCTTGTTTTTCTGCAGAAGTATGCGTGTATCAGTAGAAGGCAACATTTGTGGGTTTAATCAAGCTTAGCTGCTTGGGTGCTTGAGCCATCATTTCTCAAGGACTTTTTCCTAGCCCGTGACTCAGTGGAGACATCTGTCATCCCACCTGAAAGATTTCTTTGCTTTTGGTACAAACAAGCATGGGCGCTAAATGGCTAAGGTGATATTTGATGTCTGGTGATAAAAGTGTGTAATCATGTGAGAAGAATTTTAAACAACTGGAAATATCCCTTAGATTGCACAAACATGAATTCCTTTTCAAACTAGGACAAAATGTAAGGCAGATGGCGGAGGGGGAGGCTCAGCCGTGTGGCCAGGCGGAGCATCATCAAAGATGCCACATGAGTGCAGTGGCCAAATCTAAGCCCCCCACCCCGCACCAGTTTACAATCACCACGTGGTCTCATTTACCAACAACAGGATTTGAACAGAGCTGTGATGAACAAACAAAACAAAATTTCTTCTTAATTCTTCCTCAGAATTAAGGTCCTTGGTTTGATAGGCCTGTCTTAACCTGTTATTTGAACAGCCAGGAAGCCAGTCCTCCACCCAGTTAGTTGATTTATGGTGGTTAGACCATATCGAGAATATTGTGTTTGCATTGGGGTGAGGAGAGGACACATCTTAAGATCATTGGCAAACAGATGGGAGCAAAACTGTGGACTCTGTCTAAATCCTGTTGTGAAGAAGCTTAAGGAACTGGGAGTTTCCCTTGCAAAAAGAAAGGAGTGGAAGAGGGGATGGGGACACAATTTGGGCCCCTCTCTGCATGTTTGTGAGGGACTGAGGATATGGAAAGTAAATTCAACTTGTTTTTTGCAACTCTAGAAAATATTGTGTCCTCTGTGTAACTCTTGAGCCTCTTACGTTTTAGTTGCCTCCTTTGTATAATCAGGGATTGAACTGTTTCCCAAAGGTTCCCCTCAGTGCTGAAATCCCATGACTAACCAGGTCCAGTGAGTGGGATTCGCTGGAAGGCAGGCCTCTCAGAGTGAGCTTCCTGTGTAAGAATGGAATGTTCCAGTGTTGCACTTGCCAAAATAAATTCGACACGTGCCACATACGTAATTTTAAATTTTCTAGAAATCACATTTTAAAAAGAGACAGGTGAAATTCCAGTATATTTTATTTGATCCAATATATTGAAAATGTCATTACTTCAATATGTAATTGGTGTAAAAAGTTATTAATTTCTTCATACTTAAACATTCATAATCCATTGCGTGTTTTACACCTGTAACACATCTCAATTTGGACTGGCCGTGTTTCAAGTGGTCCACTGCCACCTGTGCCATCTTGGGCAGCACAGCTTTAATGACCCTGTGAATGCTTACCACGTGTCAGACCCTAGTGAGCAGCTTTATGTGAGACTTTTCATTCAGTCCTCACAAAGTCCTCTGAGAGATTCCAATTCTATAAATGAAAAAACACGCTCATTGAGATTGTATAGTTTGCATAAGTCCACACAACTAGTAAGCCACAGGAGCGCCAAATGGACGTTAGATGTGTCTGATCCCGGTGCCCTTAACCATTAGGCATATTGCAGGGGGCGATAGTGAGTTCCCCATCCAGAAACAGGATGGTCACTTACATGCAAGATGTCTGGGGTGGAACTTTGGCAGTGGATTCCACAGGCTTGACATAAAGTTGAATTCCAAGAGAAAGGCGCAGTATAGCAGTTTGTCCTTGAACAACTCCTTTTTTTTTTTTTTTTAAGATTTTATTTATTTATTTGACAGAGATAGAGACAGCCAGCGAGAGAGGG
>NW_023245207.1:0-1842 GCF_002007445.2 Ailuropoda melanoleuca
TTCCCTCTCTCGCTGGCTGTCTCTATCTCTGTCGAATAAATAAATAAAATCTTTAAAAAAAAAAAGATATCGCCACCAATTTCATGTGAAAGACAATATTAGTCTGATGAAACATAAACATTTTTAACATAAGCAGGAGGAGTAGCCGCTATTGGCAAAATTTCCTCAAAGTCCAGAACTTCTATATAAACACCTGCTAAGATTATCTGAATAATTCATTATTATTCTGCACCTTTTCCAGGCCAAAAAATTTTTAAAAACATCATGATGTAGTATAGGTACCTTTCTTTTCCCATGAGTCACCAGTAATTACATAGCATATGACTATGTCACACAATGTCCTGCTCATGGGCTGGCATATCCGTACATAGTTTTTTAAATAACTTAACTGACTGTGCCTTAATATTTAAAAGTAGCCTGTTAATTTTGAATTGTTACTGAACATGCCTCTGTATGCAGTTAAGTAATTTAGTTAAATTTGGATAAATCCAGGGGCCCACGGGGACCACGATTGCCATTTGGAGATTAAAATGTGTCAGTCTAACCAAAACATTCATACATTGAAACAACATATTAAAAGTAAATCACTTACTTTTTTAGAGTTTGCCTGCATCACCATGATCAACATCTATAAATGGTATTGGCAATCTCTCTGGAAACATAAGTAAATCAACGAAAAATTATTATGCCTAAGAGGGCTCAGGCAGACAAAAATACATCCTAATGCTGAAATTATTTGTCCTAAGTGCTTATTTTCACTACCTATCTTTTCAGTAGTAAAACACAAAACTCCCAGCCACTTGACGACACA
Organism: Ailuropoda melanoleuca; assembly: GCF_002007445.2. Lineage (NCBI taxonomy): Eukaryota > Metazoa > Chordata > Mammalia > Carnivora > Ursidae > Ailuropoda > Ailuropoda melanoleuca. The sequence goes on from NW_023245207.1 coordinate 812, forward strand.
TGTTCTATGGCAAATTAAGTCTATTTGTTTCAATTTATTTCAACTTCTACCGCACAGTGCCACAAAAGAATGCTATATTTCATTCACTAATCCACAACTTTAAATTGCTTGGAACAAGACAGACAAAGAAATTGTGTGGGGATTTACTCTCATTGCCTTGGGAAGAATCAAATCCTTTTTATAAATTGGAGCTAATAGTGGTCACCGTATAGTGTAGTTCAAAATCATTAGGACTGTGTTATATGACTCTAGAGTACAGTATATTTTTAAACACTGAGTCTGCAGTCTTAATATTTTATGAATATTTTATTTTATAAGTTGTAAGTTATGAGTTTTCATAACCTATGAAAAGACCTTAGAGGTACATAATATTGAATGGCTGTTCATGAAAAATTGCGTATTTGTGAATTCATCAGCAAAGCAAAGTGAAGGAAGAAAATAAGTGAAAAGGCTCAAGACTGGAAATTGAGAATGTGACTAATGGTCCTATGACTCCTATTTATTAACTAATTGGGTTTCCTTAGGTGAGTCACTTTGTTTGGATCCCGGTTTCCTCATCTGTCACAATCAGAGAGGTTGGCTAGGAAGCGCCAAAGACTCCCAAGACTAAAATGCTGTTTTCTATTCTGATGTTAATTCTACCATATTTGCACGGGTAATGATGTTGCATACTTATTGTATTTCAGGCTACTAAAACCTACCTATCCCACAACTTATGCCTCCAAGAACATTTTATCCAGCAAGACTTCTTTAACCATTCAGACAAAAGTAAAGTAGCTTCTCTTTACATTTCTACAGCTTGCATATTATAGTATATCAGATTTTTACAGTAGTCATATAACTAATACGGTCCTTATCAGTTCATTTGTCTTGATTCCATCCTAGAAGTCAGGAAATATTTATTATTCATTTCCATAACTCCCTTTCTTCTGCATCACCACTGCCCCACAGGTACATGGAAGGTATGGTAAAGTTTCAGCAGAAGCACAATGGACAAAACCAGGGAACTGGGCTGTCTCAAACTTAAATCT
>NW_023245208.1:0-1842 GCF_002007445.2 Ailuropoda melanoleuca
CTCTCTCTGGCTGTCTCTATCTCTGTCGAATGGATAAATAAAATCTTAAAAAAAAAAAAAAAGAATTTAAAAATAATGGTATCTGCTTGGTTAACCCGAATACAGTTTTTTTGCAAGAAAGGCAGGATAAATGCTTCATTGATTTTTTTTCTTTTTATTTATCAATTTTCAGAAAAATGACTTAGTGTCCCAGAAACCTCTAAAGGTGACGATGAGTTTTTATTTTAAAGTATCATTATAAACTCTTAGATTTTATGTTTTTGACACGTTATCATCCTTTGCAGTCATTATTCTTCTTGATGCTCACATTTTCCCAACTTGGGCTAGTGGGACCCCAATCAAGCTGAATGCTGCGTCCTTCCGACATAACCCCAGAAGTCCTCCAGAGCACCGCTGATTTCAGGCAAGGCCGGAGGACTCAGGCTTATCTTGCGCATTTCCAGCTCCAGCTAAAATTAACCATTTCTCCAGATAGCCCTGGTTCTTGCTAGTGGGAGACGATGTTTGGGAACACAGCAAGAACAGTAGCAGTGCCCATTGCTACCAACTTGCCACTCTTTCTAGATCTTTCTGATGAAGAGCTAAAAACTAATATTTCTTAGGTAAAGAAGAATATCATTTTCCTAAAAATTAAGTTTAAAAATATTTAAATATATTTTTCTTTTTATTAGGAAAAAAAACGAGGCCCCTTCAGGCTTTAGGACTGGAGACTTCCAAGCCCAGGTGTCTCATCTCACCGCCTCGGCTGCTTGGGGGCCACTGCAGGGACCCCTTCTCTCAGGCACCTCACCCCTTCTGAGATCTAGTGGGTCTCCTGTAGTCCCTGGCTCTGGTCAGCTCAGGGACTGGCGGAACATGCGTCTGTGGAAAGGCGATGACTGAGAGCTGCGGTGGGACGTCAGGGTGGCTGCTGACAAGATGTGCTTGTGACTCGGGGCCAGTCATCGCTCGCTTCTGGGCCTGTTTCCTCATTTAGAAATCGGGAGGCAGAATCTCAGCCGGGGTGGGGAGGGGTGTGATTGTGGACATGGCCTGTTTACCTGTCCCACTCTCCCACTCTGGGCTCCACAGGGCGCAAGAATGTCTCTCCTGTTCTTTGTTGTGTTCCGCTGCTCCGTCTGAGGTACGGCCCCTCCAACCACGCCTGCTACGTAGACGAGAGGGGAAAAGGGGATATATGACCCTGTGCATCGCCTCTCCGCCCACCATCTTCTTTCGCAGCAGAAGGGGTAGGGTAAGTGCTGCCAGGCTCACTCTTCAATCTTTCAGATTTCTCAAGAACTTTGTACATTCACATTCATTATCGTATTTAATCTTATACCAAGTATTGAAGAAAGCAGGTCAGGTGGGCAAGCCAAGGTCCAATCTGGTGAAGTGACCTGTTCAGGAGTACAGCATGGAGAAGCAGCTTTGGGGCCCCTGTCTCCTTCTGGCTTCTCCGCCCTCCATATCTGCCATGTACTGTTCCCCCTGCTATGGATGCTGTTCCCTCTATTAACTGTCACTTGAAGACTCAACTCGGGGGGCAGCTCCTCCAGAGACCCTGTCCTAGCTTTCTAAGCCTGGGTGAGAAAGTTCTCCACGCACTCCCCTTTGGCAGAAAGATCTGCAAATAAAGCTTTTTTTTTTCTTTTTTTTCCCATGGCTGTGCAAGTTCAATTAGAATTTCTTCTAGGGCTCCTGGGTGGCTCAGTCGTTAGGCGTCTGCCTTTGGCTCAGGGCATGATCCGGCATTCTGGGATTGAGCCCTGCATCAGGCTCCTCTGCTGACAGCCCGCTTCTTCCTCTCCCACTCCCCCTGCTTGTGTTCCCTCTCTCGCTGACTGTCTCTATCTCTGTCAA
>NW_023245209.1:0-1842 GCF_002007445.2 Ailuropoda melanoleuca
TATATATATATATATATATATATATATATAGACGACCATATGTTAAAAGGTATTTATCATTATCTTGGCATGGGTCTGATCTCAGAGATTTATTTCAAGCTGAAAAATTTTAGGTGTTAAAAAAAAAACTTTGATGAAGCCAATTGGTAAACACATCTATCTAGCATCTTTAATATGCTTTTGATTTAATCAAAATAGAAATCAAATTAAATAACCACACTCAAACTAAATTTTTTTATGGTTTAAGGTAATATTAAAAAGGTAAAATTATATTATGGCTTAAGGTAATTTTCTAGTCATGTTTCTAAGCCCCCAGGTAGACATTTGGCAAAATTATATATTATACACGAACTATTTCCAAAGTTGAACAAGATGTCCTATTGGGCAAGGCTAAAAGTAATAGGGAGATGAAATAACCTAATACTACTTACCACAGAGATAACACTTACTAAAGGTTTATTATTTGCCAGTTACAGGACTAAGCACTTTATAGTACACTGTTCCTTTTTAAAAGCACAACTGCATTATTCTTGTGCCCATTTTGAATATAGGAACCTGAGTGGCAGAGAAATAAAGTTATTGGCTAAGGGTGAGAATTCACCTTAAGAAAGGGGTAGAATAGAGGACCTGAACCCATTTTCTCCATGACTGTTTTTAAAACTCCATACTCCATGGGGCACCTGGGTGGCGCAGTCAGTTAAGCATCTGACTCTTGATTTCAGCTCAGGTCATGATCTCCAGGTCCTGGAATTGGGCCTGCATTGGGCTCTGCACTCAGCGTGGAGCCTGCTTAAGACTCTCTCTCCCTCTCCCTCTGCCCCTCCCGCTTGTGCTTTCTCTCTCTCTTTCCCGCTCTCTCTCTCCCTCTCTCTCAAATAAATAAAATCTTAAAGAAATCAATAAATAAAACTACATACTCCTAACTGTATTTATTCAATAATTTCATCCACAAGTATTTATTAAGATCTCTGAAGTGCTGGGTTGAGTTCAAGATACTGGTGATACAGGACTAAGCAAGAAAGGCAAAACCTATGCCCTCCTCAAACATATTCTTTTGGGAGCAGATGGAAAATCAGTACATGAACTAATGAACAAGATCGCTGCAGATGGTGATAAGTGCTATCAAGAACAGGAGAGGAGCCAAGGAGTAAGAGCTAAAGGCAGCTGACAATTCCCATGCAGAGTTCTTAAAAGCCGCACTGGGGAGGTGCCATTGAAACCAAGTCCTGAACAAGAAGTCACCGGGCAAGAGGGCCTGGAGGCAAAGTCTTCTGAACAGCCTTGCCCAGGAGACCTGCCGGGAGGTGGGAGGAATGGAAACAAAGCCAGGGAAGCTGGAGCTTTCCATGGGAAGGGGAGTATGGGAGGAGATGAAGTTGGAGACAGGCAGAACCCAATCCTGTGACAACACACTGTCATGTAAAAAGTAAAACCTATGGACATGAAGAACCCACTACCCTAATGCCAACACTGACAAGAGTTACATATTAAAAGATATTTATGTCAAACACCTTATAAGAGAAAGATTTAGCCAGCATATCAGTATACTATGATCATTATTTTCTTATATTTAGATTGGAAAAAAATTTCATTTTTAGCACTGTAAGTCAGTTAGGGCTTGAGCTATTAGCCATGTGGGGACTATTAAAAACTTAAAGTATGCCTCTGCTTGCTTTCCCCCAACTTTATTAAGATAAAATTGGCATGTGACATTATATAACTTTAGATATACAACATGTTGATTTGATACACTTACACAGTGCAATATGATTACCATCATGTGTCAGCTAACACCTCCAATCACCTTGCTTTAATTACAAATTCACTGAATGGACTTTTTTT
>NW_023245210.1:0-1842 GCF_002007445.2 Ailuropoda melanoleuca
CGGGGGGGGGGGGGGGTGTCACTGTAATCAGTGATATAGAATAAGAATGTGTGCTATGATAATCAAAAAAGTTATCAAAACTTAAAAATACGATAAATAAAACTTAAAAACCAACAAAACATCAGATACAATGGGTTGTCAATAGGCTTTCAGCTATAGCCAATCAAAAATTTCCCTATTTTGCTTTTCTCTGCAAATGTCTATCCTTGAGCTCCTGTTGGTACAGTGCTCCTAACCACTTCGTGTTTGGTGCTGCCCAATTTGAACAGAGTTTTCTTCAAACAAACTCCAAATTTTTAATATGCCTCCATTTGTTGTTTAACACAAGGAAATGCAATACATTTTTCTGGACGATATCACATACTCAAATAAAAACATACTGTGAATTAGCAGCTCAGTTGATAAAATTGGAATATTAGTAGTACTTTATATCAAAGTACTAAATAAATGTTACATTTACTGAAGCTAATTACTCTACTGTAATTATGTAAGAGAATATCCTTGTTCTAAGGAAGCACACACTAAAGTATTCAGAGGGTGAAGGGTAATGATACATGCTACCTACTGTCAAGCGATTAAGAGAAAAATAAAACAACATAGATTGATACAGCATGGGTGTGTAAGTATATAGAGAAAGAAAGCTAAGACACAAATGTTAACTATAGATAGTCTAGGTAAAAGGCTCAGAGTATTCCTTGTACTTTTCCCCACTGCCAACAAACTTTTTCTGTGTTTCAATTTTTGTTTTCTGAATAAAAGAATTTTTTTTAATCCAAGAAAAGTATAAGATAAAGTCAAGGATATTTCCCAAAGAGCAAATCTAAGGGAAAAAAAGACGATTTTTTTAAAGATAGGAAAAGAGTAATCCAGAAGGTCCAATAGCTAACTAATAAAAAGAGAAACCCATGACAGCTAAGATGAAACTAAAGAAATTAAATTTTTAGCACAAAAAAATAATGTCTCCAAAACAAAATTAGTCCCACACAAAGGCACATTGCCATGAATTTCAAAAATTCTGAGGGCTTATTGCTTTAAAAAAAAAGGGGGGGAGGAACAAAACAGTACAGAGAAGTAAAAAAGAGGGGATATCAAGCTGGCATTGGAGTGATGTTTTCATAATCATCAAGAAGGAGGAAGGAATGCACAAGAAATCCACAAGAGAATAGCAGAGGCAGGGAGGCTCAGAGAGCCAGCACGGAGATGGGAGTAAAGGATGGAAGGCTGGAGGGGTGTGATCACAACATAAATAATGGAGGTCTCAAGTATTCTCATCATTTTGTGCATTTGAAATTTGAAAAAGTCATTAATAATCTTAGAAACTTTGAAAATTAAAAGCATCTTAGGCTAAAAAGTTGGAAACCTAGAAAGCAACATTTGTATAATCATGATTTAAACATCGAATGTTGATTTCCCTAAAATAATTTGATTCAGGACATTGAGTAGATAGTGGAAAAGAAGTTTTGTGATTAGGGTGCCTGTCTTCATCCTGCATAAGTATCACAACAGGAAGTTAATAGGTAATGTTTAAAATTAATCAAGATAATGGAAACATGTTAAATTAAAAATAAGGTAACCACCAATAGAGGAGAGTTTAACTTTGTTCTCTATTCTCTGTGACTATAGCAGAAACAGATATGGAGCAAGATGTGATTCTGTTGCTCTTGCAAGTCTTAATACTATTCGATTGCTAGAACATGAGTTTCTATTTTTAAGAATCAAAGCAATTTTAAGAAGTAGAACACTTTGTGGCACTCTAAAATTGCTTAAACTATTTTTTTTTAAAGATTTTATTTATTTATTTGACAGAGAGAGAGACAGCCAGAGAGAGAGGGAACACAGGCA
>NW_023245211.1:0-1843 GCF_002007445.2 Ailuropoda melanoleuca
ACAAAAACTTGTTACCAACACTACGTTTATGTATTATTTATAAATGGCATTTTCAGTATTTCTTGCACTTTCCTATCTTCCTGTAAGGTGCTATATAAATGCTAACTATTGTTTGTATTTAACAAGCCTCAGCTAGAGGAAAAATGTATACCTTGGTTTCTGCAGTCGGCGAAAAAAAAAGCTGAAAGGAAATTGCCTATTCTGGGTTACAGCAACATAAACTTGACTTCCTCACCTTGCACTCTCCTCCCTGTATGTTCAGAGCCAAGAATTCATTTTCTTGGATATCTTCAAAGGATATGTTTCAACAACAGGAATTAGTATAATTCTTGAAAACAGCAAGTAATCTTTTCTTCTAAGTTTTGTGTACATGGGTTGAGTGCCCAGAAATGGGTCTAAAAATATGCTGTTTTTTTGAACATGGAGATTTCAAAGGCAGGTGTGCTTCTGGGCAAAAAATAAATGTGAGAAAGCTATGTCCTTTTATAAGTCAAAAAGAAAATGCAAAATTACCTTCAATGTGTAAAATGAGATGGGTATTTAATAATTAATTTAGCAGATTAGTTTTAGTAAATTAATTATATTGGTACATTTCCATTTCCGAAATCTGTATCTGAAATAGGTCTTAAAAATTCAGTAACTGGCTATTTTTTTCTTTATGGTTCAGGTGGCTCATATTGCTGATTCTGCAAGTCAGCCTGCTTGGATATGAGCCACTTACATATAAAATACATATGTTACAGAATCATAGACTCTGAAGGCTGGCAAAAATCTCTAAAATAAGCTACTGATCCCTTATTTCTGAAAGGAGGAAAGAGTGTCCCCAAAATGGCAAATCAAACAGCTGAGTCTGTAAATAACAAGAAACCTACTAAACATGGTGTATTTATTCAACACATAATTGCTGAGTATGAAACACTGGCCTGAGTCTGGGTACATAGTTGTATTCAAAGACAAAGATATGGCTACATAAATGATCAGAATTAAGGAAGGTATTAGTTGACAAGGAAGATGTTTAACAATGTGTTATCAGGTCTTTACTATGTAAATAAATGAGCTGCTAACAGGGCAACTTCAACTTAAACACCTGTTTACTAGCAAGTATTAGACCTATCAGATTTGCACACCAGGAAATGGGGGGAGATGATTTCCTAAAAACTGTATATCAAGTAAGAGGTACAGTCAGGACCACTCTATCGGTTATGTGAAGCTGAATGCATCATCAAAACAGCATCATTTTCATGCTTGACCTTTTGTACCATCACCTCAAATCATGTGTGTGAATGTGAGGTATAAAATAGACAACAATGAGTGATGGTTTACAGCAAATCACGGTGAAAAATAACATAACGGGCCTTTAAATGCAACCTTGCCTAAGTTGTACAAATAATGTTAGTTCTCCTTGCTTTGAATTTGTGGTAAAGAGGCGGAAGCACAGAAATGAAGACCTAATAAGAGATAAGGTTTTTTTTAAAACAAAACAAAACAAACAAACAACAACAAAAAAACACAGAGGGACGCTTTACTTTCAGACTCTCTTCCTAAGTTGAAACAAAATGTTCATATTGCTAAAATTAGGTATATTTTTAAATGAATCCATATAATGGAAATGCACACATTTCATACACCTTTCACTATCTGCACACCCAAATAATTTTGAACTCAAGATAGCCTAAAGTTGTTATTATTATTATGTTTAATTTTGGGATGATTTCCTCATAAAGGCAACAAAGGAGAAACAGAATCATGGATTACCTTATGTCTGAAATGTCAGCAACATAGGAAGTTGGTAGGCTTGTATGAAAATTCCTTTTATTTCAATACCTCCACTTAAAAAAAAAAA
>NW_023245212.1:0-1843 GCF_002007445.2 Ailuropoda melanoleuca
AGGGGCACATGCACCCTGATGTTTATAGCAGCATTCACAATAGCCAGACTATGGAGAAGACCCAACTGTCCGTCTACTGATGAATGGATAAAGAAGAGGTGATTGTGTGTGTGTGTGTGTGTACACACACACACACACACACACACACACACACAGGAATATTACTCAACCATCAAAAAGAATGGAATCTTGCCATTTGTAACAACATGGATGGAGTTAAAGTGTACTATTCTAAGTGAAATAAGTCAATCAGAGAAAGACAAATGCCATATGATTTCACTCATATGTGGAATTTAAAAATCAAAACAGATGAATGTAGGGAAAAGAAAAAAAAAGAGGCAAACCATAACAGACTCTCAACTATAGAGGACAAACTGAGGGTTGCTGGAGGGGAGGTAGGGGAGGGGATGGACTAAATGGGTGATGGGTATTAACAAGGGCTCTCATTGTGATGAGCACTGGGTGTTATATGTAAGTGATGAATCACAAAATTCTACTCCTGAAACTAATATTACACTATGTTGACTAACTAGAATTTAAATAAAAGCTTGAAATATTAAAAATAAATACATACACACATACATAAATAATTTTCACTGAATAATTTGTAAATATTAAAATGTGTTTAATTTTTAACTGATTTTATGAGAAATATCTGACTTGGAGATACACTTCATTGAATAGCTGTTCTCCTGTTACTTTACTAGTAGCTTAGTAAGTACCATTATCTCCTGGCTCTAATATCCCACTTTGTCTCAAATTATTTTTTTAACTCTTCAGTTTTTTCACAGAGTTTGTTTGAGAGTTAAAGTTTCTGTAAACTTGGATATAGTTTTATATTTTCATTAAATGTCGAATTTTGGGAAAATTATTGTTACTATAGTAATACAGTACATCATGTAAAATCATATTATTTATTGTGATCTTGGATTGATCCCATAGAAAAATAAGCAACAGAATAAAACTCTAAATCAAAGCACTTTAAATGGTGTTTGCCACATCATGATATCTTGGTCATATTGGAAATTTTTAAAAAATCAAATTAATAAGACATTAAAGATCACCTAGGTCAAAGATTCTTAAACTGGATTCTTTGAGTACTGTAGAATTTTACAGGGTCTATGCATATGGCCTGATATGTACTAGGCTGTTTTTTTCTCTTTCATGGTTTGGCAAAATCTCATGGCTTCCACTGTATCTCAGACGGCTCTGTATCTCTCAATAGTTTGCATCATTACTATACTTTAAATAATATTATGGTACACTCAGAATCTTACATAACCTCAATGAGATCACTGGTATCTGTTTAAGAAGTTAGTTGTCTTAAACTATAATTTGTTCATCTATGCTGTCTTTACTTAATTTATTTAGAGAGAAACAAAAGAAATCGGTGTGCAAAGAGAAACTTTCATAGAGAAGTATTTTAAGAAATCATGTTTTTATTTTGAAATACTGTCTTCTCCAAATTTTGTTCTGTGCATCCTTCAACTTTTACTTTACTTCATGAAGTACAAAGCTAGCACCACTCTGATTATTTTTTTTTCAAATATGTGCCAACCTTTCGATTTCCTCCTCAAAACATGGCACTTCGTAATGGGTTGTATGCTCCAGAAGAAATTGTGTTTATTACTTACTCTTTCTATCTTATACGGTTAAAAAAAGAAATTTTTTTGTAGCTCCTTTATATTGCTGGCTTATATTAAAACTGTAAAAAAACAAGAACTTTGTTCTTTTTTCCCCCCTCACATTCTGCTGTTTGAAAGATTTAGCAATTCTTTAATATTTTCTATTGCCTGGGATCTCACAAAGCATTTTAGTTTTTGTTTTGTTTTGTTATACTTTT
>NW_023245213.1:0-1843 GCF_002007445.2 Ailuropoda melanoleuca
CTCTCTCTAAGTAAGTAAACATATCTTAAAAAAAAAAAAGAACACGTGGTTTTCTTCTTGGCTGAGGAAAACATTTTGCAAGTAGTTAGAAGTGGTGGTTCATTGTGAATGCACCAAATACCATTGAATTGTTAACATCTAAATAGTTAATCTTACATTATGTAAGTTTAAGATCAACTGAATAAATAAAAATTAGTTTCTGTAGTAACCATAATCTCTCTATATAAAATTCCCTATTCTTAAAAACCTAAATTGGTCATCTGTCGAGGAGAACCTGCAATGCTTTAAAAAATGTTATTTAATGTAAACAAATAATTTTTTGTCATTCCGGTGGAAATAAAAGGGTACGACCATTCTGGTATAATCTACCAAGGTCAAGATTCACATACACACACCCAGCATTTCCATGAAAAAATGAGTACACCTTTGCACCAGGAAACAACTACAAAAATTATCATTGCATCGCTATATATAATAACCCAAACCACAAACCTACCAAATACATAGTAAAAAGGATAAATGAATAAATAACTAGAAGTATATTTGTACAATAGACTATGTAAGAGCATTGGAAATACATAAAGTAAACCTACACAGAACAACGTGAATTAATCTCACAAACGTAATCCCATGGAGATGTATTTTAAAATAAAATCCAAATGCTGCTCTAAAACACATGATTCACAAATATTCCACTCCAACAATGAATATTTCTTAATGAACTATAGTACCGACTCTGGTTAAAAACAGAGTTATCTGGGAAAAATCTGTAGGTATGTGATTTAATCTATAAACTTATAAAAATAGTCTTGAATTTCATTTTCCATACATATGACACAAAGTATGCCTTATATATTAGAAAAGTTAGTTAGCATGGCAAAGATCACCATTCCTATCTTGGCTTCAATTTATTAAATGACTTAATAAATTAAGAATGTCCCCAAATGAGCCTAAGATCTTTTCTTTGCATGAACAGATAAGGGGGGGAAAGGTTTTAATTATTTTATCCCAGATCTCAAAAAGTAAGGATAGCAAGAGAAGGATGGTAGGGTTCAGTGGGGAGAGGAAAAATCAGGTTTACCGTGCAGAGGTGATCCAGAAGGGCTACTTGACAGACCCGGAACAGGGCTACAGCGACCTCCTTGCTTAGACGTCAGTTCTTGTTCAATTTCTTCCAGCCCAGCACTTTTCTGGAAACGGCTCATACGATTCACAACTCGTGGGGACATATGTGTTCGAACACAAGGCTGGCCACCATAAGGGTTGATGGGAAAAACATGGGAAGTCCCCCGGAGAGTACTGACCACAACCCAGCGACAGTCGTGACTAAAGCAGATGTCTTGTACCTAGAAATGGATAGAGAAAAACACACACAGGATTGAAACTATTTGGATTAATAAGTTAATTAATTGAATTTAAGTTTTTTTAAAAAGGGGAAAAAAACTATTTGGATTTATCAAATATCACAAACATATCACCAGATGTAAATAGAAACACTTGCCTTGTTACCAAATTCACCTAATATCAAGTTATAAATTAAAAGTTTATTCTACAGATGAGTTTCATGGTGAATATTGATCAAAACGTCCTATCAGGGATTTGATACATTTTAGAAGTAGAGAATTCTGGGGCACCTGGGTGGCTCAGTTATTAAGCGTCTGCCTTCGGCTCAGGTCATGATCCCAGAGTCCTGGGATCAAGCCCCACACTGGGCTCCCTGCTTGGCGGGAAGCCTTCCTCTCCCTCTCCCACTCCCCCTGCTTATGTTCCCTCTTTCACTGTGTCTCTCTCTGTCAAATAAATAAAATCTTAAAAAAAAAAAAAAAAAAAAGGAGAGAATTCT
>NW_023245214.1:0-2085 GCF_002007445.2 Ailuropoda melanoleuca
AAATTATGAATGAAAAGGGAGAGGTCACAACCAACACCAGTGAAATTGGAAGGATTATTAGAAACTTTTATCAACAGGGATGCCTGGGTGGCAGAGTCGTTAAGCGTCTGCCTTCGGCTCAGGGCGTGATCCTGGCGTTCTGGGATCGAGCCCCACATCAGGCTCCTCCGCTNATAAAATTGATAGACCACTGGCAAAACTTGTCCAAAAACAAAGAGAAAGGACTGAGATTATTAAAATTATGACTGAAAAGGGAGAGGTCACGACCAGCACCATTGAAATTGCAAGGATTATAAGAAACTTTTGTCAACAGCTTTATGCCAATAAATTAAGCATTCTGGAATAGATGGAGGACTTCCTGGAAACCTATAAACTACCAAGACTGAAACAGAAAGAAATTGATTTTTTAAACAGGACAATTTATTATGAAGACATTGAGTCAGTGATAAACAACCTTCCAAATAACAAAACTCCAGGCCCGGACTGTTTTCCTGGGGAATTCTACCAAACATTCAAAGGAGAAATAATACCTATTCTCCTAAAACTATTTAAAAAAATAGAAACAGAAGGAAAGCTACCAAACTCATTCTATGAGGCTAATATTACCTTGATCCCCAAACCAGGCAAAGACCCCCTCAAAAAGGAGAATTACAGACCAATTTCCCTAATGAATATGGACACCAAAACTCTTAACAAGATCCTGGCTAATAGAACCCAAAAGTACATTAAAAGGATTATCCATCATGACCAAGTGGGATTCATCCCTGGGATGCAAGGGTGGTTCAACATTTGCAAATCTATCAGTGTCATAGACTTTATCACCAAGAAAAAAGTCAAAAATCATATGATTCTCTCAACAGATGCAGAAAAAGCATTTGACAAAATACAGCATCCTTTCCTGATTAAAACCCTTCAGAGTGTAGGAATAGAGGGTACATTCCTCAATCTCATAAAAACCATCTATGAAAAGCCTACAGCAAATATCATTCTCAATGGGGAAAAGCTGGAAGCCTTTCCCTTAAGATCAGGAACACGACAAGGATGCCCACTCTCGCCACTATTATTCAACATAGTACTAGAAGTCCTTGCAACAGCAATCAGAAGACAAAAAGGGATCAAAGGTATCCAAATCGGCAAAGAAGAAGTCAAACTGTCTCTCTTTGCAGATGACATGATACTCTATATGGAAAACCTAAAAGAATTCACTCCCAAACTATTAGAAGTTATAGAGTAATTCAGTAATGTGGCGGGATACAAAAATCAATGCTCAGAAACAGTTGCATTTCTATACACGAATAACGAGACTGAAGAAAGAGAAATTAGGGAATCCATCCCATTTACAATAACACCAAAAACCATGCGTTACCTTGGAATTAACTTAACCAGAGACGTAAAGGACCTATATGCTAGAAACTATAGATCACTTTTGAAAGATATTGAGGAAGACATAAAAAGATGGAAAAATATTCCATGCTCATGGATTGGAAGAATTAACATAGTTAAAATGTCCATACTACCCAGAGCAATCTACACTTTCAATGCTATCCCGATCAAAATACCGAGGACATTTTTCANCAGTTGCATTTCTATATACGACTAATGAGACTGAAGAAAGAGAAATTAGGGAATCCATCCCAGTTACAATAGCACCAAAAATCATACATTACTTTGGAATTAACTTAACCAGACACGTAAAGGATATATATTCTAGAAACTACAAATCACTCTTGAAAGACATTGAAGAAGACACATGAAAATGGAAAAATATTCCACACTCATGGATCGGAAGAATTAACATAGTTAAAATGTCCATGCTACCCAGAGCAATCTACACTTTCAATGCTATCCCGATCAAAATACCGAGGACATTTTTCAAAGAACTGGAACAAATAGTCCTTAAATTTGTATGGAANAGCAATCTACACTTTCAATGCTATCCCGATCAAAATACCGAGGACATTTTTCAAAGAACTGGAACAAACAGCCCTTAACTTTGTATGGAACCAGAAAAGGTCCCGAATCGCCAAGGAATTGTTGAAAAGGAAAAACAAAGCTGGGGGCATCACAATGCCGGATTTCAAGCTG
>NW_023245215.1:0-3513 GCF_002007445.2 Ailuropoda melanoleuca
CCCTTGCTTATGGATTGATGGTATTCAGGGAAGTCTTTCTTGGAAAGGTAAAGTCTGTGCTGGATCTTGAAGGTTGAGTAGGAATGGTTAAGACAATAAGTCCTTGTAGAGTTTAGAGAAATGCAGTATCTCTGTGCCTTAAGTAGGAAGGCTTCTCAAAAGAGACAAAGATTGAATTTGACTTGCAGAATGAGTAGGATGTGCAGAGACAGATGTATTCATTTCCTAGGGCTGCCATTAGAAATAACCATGACCAGATGGCTTAAAACAGAAATACATTCTGTCACAATTCTGGAGCCTAAGTCCAAAATCAAAGTGTCAGCTGGGCCAAGCTCCTTCCAAAAGCTCTAGTGAAGACCCCTTCCTCGCCTCTTCTACCTTCTGGCGGTTACCTTCAGTCCTTGGCATAACTACAACCTCTGTCTCTTCACATGGACTTCTCCTCTCTCTGTGTCTCTGTATCTGAATCCTTTTTATAAAAACCCCAGTCATTGGATTTGGGATCCACCTTAATCTACTATGACATCATCTTAACTAATTACATCTGCAAAGACTCCATTTCCTTACATTCTGAGGTTCCAAGTGACTCAAATTTGGGAAGAACATAATTCAAATGAATACATCAGATTATAAAACTGTAACTCTCAATGTGTGGTCTATGAGAACAACTTTTGTGAAATTTGTCATTCACAGGTGTATATTCAAAATATTTAACCAGTGGTACAGTAATAATATTAATATAAAAATCTATATATTTACAAATTAAAATATTATGTTTAGGGTTTTTTTCTAAACAAATCAAACTGTAAAACTAAGTATCCATTTTTACAAGTTATAGCATAAGTCATTCATCAAATCATTCCAAAAAAGTCCAAATGATTACTAGTGTGATCTTTGGTGACATGACTGATGACACTTATCTGAATTGTATTTTGACATAGGAAACCACATCAAACTATCTTGATGACTTTCTATTGAATCAATAGTTATTAGGTCACTTTGTGTCATAAGAAGTCAGAATTTCCTCCTAAAACTGACAATATTCATTCTATTGTTGACCCTCTCAGTTTCTACCAAACCAGCCCAAAAAAGTTTAAAATTTAAGATAAAAAGTGTCTATGTTTTTTTACATTTTCACTACCTTTATATGGACTGCCATAAAATTCAGGTATTGGAATGCCATAGATAATTAGGTCAAATCTTACCTTCCTTACCGAAAGAAGTGTAATTGTTTGGTAATTAAGAGCAGAAATTCTATGGTCAGCTGCCTGGGCTCAAATTCTGACTTTATGATTAAGTAACTTTTCTCTACCTCAATTTCTTCACCTGTAAAGGAGATGATGATGATGATGATGGTTATAATACTCTACTGAGTTGATTATACATTTAGACAGTATTGCCTGGCATAGAGAACGTGCTATGTAAGTATTAACTCAATTTATTAATAAGTCTGATGTTTTCAACATCTGTGATAAATCATCATTTATGAGTTTTAATGAATTGGAGATGAACTTCAATAGGATTGCTTAAAAGAGGGACCCCATGCCTTGGCTGCCCCTTATCCCAAACCACTCCAAAGGCATAGCCATTCTTTATGTCCTATATCAGGAGTAATGCCCTCTCTGTACTAGTAGATTAACTGATACGCAGCTGGTGTCTACATTGGTCTCCATGACTGTCCCATGATTTGCTTTCTTGTCCATCATTGGCTTTCTCAGAGCTGAAGTCTTTGTCTCAGTACTGAAGTATTTGCCTCAAAAATGGCTATGTGGAGCGAACTTTGGGAAAACACTAGGCAATGGGGAGTATCGACAGATGCAGGTAACCAGATAGACAATAGGCACTTAGCACTGGGGTGCCAGTGATGCTACCAAGGGTGCCTCCTCTATCACCAAAGAAGAGGTACATTAGTTAAGGGTCCCATTCACTGGCAGACAGAAGGCCAATAGATGCCAGGACTATTCCTTTGTAGTGCCCTCCTATGGCTCCATTAATCTAGACAACAATGTGGTCAGGGTTTAAAGCAGCACATCAGGATGCCTAGGAAGTAGGGACTTCTGGAAGCTAAATGACATTGTCAATGAATAATCAGAACAGATGCTAGTCTTAATGCCAGAGAAAGAATGGTCCTGGTGGCCCACAGCTGTGCTGTCAGCAACTTTGAGTTACCATATCATGGGGATGACTCCAAATGATGATCTGAGGTGGCTCTGGACAGGGTTCCAGAGTTTTCATGTCCTTTGATATATCGAAGTTCATTTTGAATATCCAAGAGAAGGCTGTGCATATGTGGTATTCTAAATGTAAGTGACCATAGAGCTTTCCCTCTTTTAAAGCATCTCTTCTAAATTCACTTTGTTAGACCAGTGTAGTAAAAAGATCACAGGTTTTGGAAACATTTGGGCTCAGATTTCACTCTCAGTTCATCACATAATCAGTTTTATGACCTCAGACACATCGCATACCCTCTCTAATCTCATGCTCATTGCACCTTTTACAGGTCATCATTATAGCATAAGATCTGGAAAGAAAGGAAACTTTCAGAGATTGTGGCAGAGAAAGGCTTGCAGTTCCCCAATTTTGCTCACCTTTTCTCTTGGGTCTATACTCAGTCCTTATGATTCAGCTAAAACATCAAGGAAATAAAATTCCCAAGTGTACTGATTTCTCTTGCTGTCTTTTTCAGCCCTGTGTTTTGTGGGACTATAAAGTATTGATTCACTAGAGTAGTCAGCTTCGACCGCCATAACAAAGTACCACCAACTGGGGGGCTTAAACAACAGAAATTTGTTTTCTGGCAGTTCTGGAGGCTGGAAGTCCAAGGTCAAGGTTGTCGACATGATTGGTTCCTTCTGATGCCTTTCCCCTTGGCTTATCAATGGCTGTCTTCTCACAGGGGCTTCCCTCTGTGTGTCTCTGTGTCCAAATCTCCTCTTCTTATAAGGATACCAGTCATACTCGATTATGGCCCACCCTAATGATTTTATTTTAACTTAATTACCTCTTTACATGTCCTATCTCCAAACACAGTCAGTCACGTGTTGAGGTACTGGGCTAGGGGTTTCAATATATGAAATACGTGGGGACACAGCTCAGTCGCTAAAAATCACCAAACTATGACTATCTTCTAAAAAGCTCAGGTAAAGAAAGCTTGTCCAGATTGTAGCCTTACACTCTTGCTTGAGTGTTGATCACAAATAAGTTAACACCTCTACATAAACTTACTCTACAAATGTCAATTCTACTCTCTCTACGTAGAGATAATGCTTTATTGTGGCACAAGGAGAAAAAATAACTGTAGCAAATATAATTGGTTCTCCTCTATTATTCAACTACAATGCATGTGATGCATTCATTTAAACATGAAAGGAAGTGAACTTCAGACAGAATTCCTCCTGAGCAGAAAATAAAGCTAACCCCAATTATGACTAAGGTATCCTTTAATTACTGTGTTATATCACACTTGGATGTATGGGAGGCACCTGTTCAAAGAACAAACAGAGTCTCTAGGGT
>NW_023245215.1:7045-8753 GCF_002007445.2 Ailuropoda melanoleuca
GGAGCCTTTAGCATCGACGTTCCTACTAGCAATCTGTTCGAGGCATCTACGTTTTTTCTGTCACACTCCTCAAATTTTTCCAGCCTCTGCCCACTGCCCAATTCCAAAACCACTTCCACATTTTTAGGTATTTGTCACAGCAGCACTCCATCTCCAGGTGCCAAAATCCATACCAGTTTCCTACCATTGCTGTAAAAAGTTACCAAAAACACAGTGGCCTATACCAATGCCAAGGTATTATCTTACAGTTCTGCAGATCAGAAGTTCAGAATGGGTTTTACTAGGCTAACCTTGAGACATCGACAGAGCAGTGCTCCTCCTGAAGGCATGAAGGAAGAATTCGTCCTTAGCCTTTTTCTGCTTCTCGGAGCTGCTGCTATTCCTTAGCCCATGACTATAGCATGCTGACCTCTGCTTTCATTGTCCCACCTTCTCGGGCTCTCACCTTCCTGCTTTCCTCTTACAAAGGCCCTGGTGATTACATCTAGGTAATGCCGAGTAATCTTTTCACTTCAAGGCCTTTAGCTTATTCACACTGCAAAGTACCCTTTACCACATAAGGTAACATAGTCAGTTTCCAAAGGTTAGAACATAGACATCTTTAGATGACCATTATTCTGCTTACCACGAGTTGTAGCAGTTCTTTATATATTTTGCTCACTAGAACCTGATCAAATGTATGATTTGCAAATATTTCCTCCTATTTGGTTGGTTGTCTTCTGACTTTTTAGTGCCCTTTTGTGTACAACTTTTTAAATTTTGATGAATCCCAAATGTATCTATTTTTCTTTGGTTTCTGTACTTTTGGTGTGATAAGAGTTTTATAAGAAATAATACCATCAAAAAGTTATGAGATGAACACACATATGATATATAAAAAAGTTATGACACATTTAGGTCTTTGACCTATTTTAAGTTTCATATATGGTGTGAGGCAATAGTCCACTGTTATTCCAGTGTCCCAGTGTCACTTGCAAAAAAAAAAAAAAAGACTATTTCCCCCATTGAATTCTTTTAGCACCGTTGTCAAAAATCAAGTGACTATAAAAAAGTTCCCTCTGTCTTTGCTTGTCTACCTCTCTCCCATCATTTAGTCTCATATTTAATGTTGTCCCTAAGAAATGCCTTTTCTTATCACCTAAATTAGCCATCCTCCCCCCTACACACACACCAGATACTACTGACCACGCTTCTGTGTTCTATTTTCTTCATAGAACATCATCTTTGTATTGCATCCATAGTATGTCATCACCATCTGAAATAATCTGCCCATTTATAGGTTTAATTAATTTTTTCCCTCCCCTCCCCACACCCCAACTATTGCAAGTTTTGTGAGAAGGTAGATTTTCTGTTTTGTTCAGCTTGCATCCCCAAGGCCAAAACCAGCACATAGTAGGTGCTTAACTGGTATTTGTTATATAAATTGATGACTAAATCTAAGTAGCAGGAATAAAGAAATTGTTCATTTGGAAACCAGTAGCAGGATAAATGTATCCCAACCTTACTCTGTCTGTGTTTCTTTGCTCAAAATTCCAGAAAGTAGGGGCCATATACCTACTCCTAGAGCTAGGGTTGGAGTCATCCCAGCAGAGCCACAAGGACTGAGAATGGAACAGAAGTGGATTGACAAAACACATTCAGGCTGTTCTACCAGTTAAGAAGCAAAACAGCAACGGACATTCACTATAAACATGAGATTATAGTTACA
>NW_023245216.1:0-1843 GCF_002007445.2 Ailuropoda melanoleuca
ATCCCATAACGCCGGGATCATGCCCTGAGCTGAAGGCAGACGCTTAACCGCTGTGCCACCCAGGAGCCCCTACAGTTTATATATTTATTTACATTGTTATATTTCTTTAACAGCTCTGCTAACCCCTAGTAAATGAAAACTTCAGGAATACTTTGGTCTGTTTTTTGAATTCCTTTATCTGTAAGGATTTATGTGGTGCATTGTAAGTGCTTAATAAATACCACCGAATGAATTGGGGGAAAATGTGAATTTAGAAACAACGCCAAAATTTTGAATAGATCTGAGTTTGTCATACACACACACAATCACACACACACACGTGACAGGAATTCTAGTCAAAGAAACACCAGCTGCTATGACAGATATACCTGAATTGTCAGTAGCTAAACATTAAGTAATAGTTTGATAAATGTGTTCTAAGTCTGCAATTCTCCAATTGATGATTCAAAAGTTCTGACACCTTCAACAATGTGAATCAACCATTTTAATTTAACAGTTTCCAGGATTACCTTGGAATTGTGCTCATTCTGGGAACATTCTGGGTATATTTTTAAGGGATAAGGCCTGAATTAGTTCACAACATTACTATTCACATTTCATGAGACAGCACTCAATATGATGGCCACATTAGTTATATATGACCAGTCTGAAAAAGAAATGGGTTTGATAAAGAAGTCACACTACCTGAAACAACAAATAATGGGATGGGCAAAATAAACACAGGGTATCTGCTTAAAGTTGAATATGCACATTATATTTCAGTGTATTATGAAGATATAACTGTCTAATTGTCTTAAAGTATTTTTTAAAAAATTATCTGAGCTTCAGATATATGACTATTTTGCTAATAAATGCAAAATTCAAAGAGAAACATGTTTAGTATAAATCTTGCCCAAACAAATATTTGAATTGTGCATTTGGTGTTGTTTGATGTGTACCTGACAGGTGGATTCTTGAAACGAATGTCATGTTTTGTTCCTACAGATGTTCTTGCCAACCTGAGCATCTGGTTTTAGACTTTAATTTCAACAAAAATTTTGCAGTTGAGATTCACCCTCGAGAGCAAACTGGCACTCAAAGAACTTTTAGTGAAAACATCTATTAAGGCTAAGAAATGGGGCAGGATTAATAGGTTCATCAACTCAACCTGGGGGAAAATGATTTTCTTTGAAGGATTCTAAGAATTACGGTAATTGTTTAATTTTATATACTCTATGTCTGCATTTCCCAAATTGTGTTCCATAGAGCAGTAGTTACGTGACATAACCAATGTGAAAAAAGTTTTGCTCTATGAACAAGTACTTCTAGAAAATATCTCATGCAATAGTTCTTCTCTAGGAGAATCAAAATAAGGGTTAATACGGTGAAGTCACTGAGATGCTGTTCAGTACAGTTTAGCTATGTATACAAGTATGTTCCTCACTCTCTTTTGACCATGAAACTATTTTCTCACATCCGTACCCACTGTATTAGTTTCCTAGCGCTGCCGTAACAAAGTGCCATAGCTGGGTAGCTTAGAACAAAAAAATTTATGGTCTTACAGTCCTGGAGGACAGAAATCTGAATTCAAGGTGGTGGCAGGGATATCTTCCTCTGAGACTTGTAGAAAAAGGACCTTTTGTTGCATTCATCCTTTTCCAGCATTTAGTAGCCCCAGACAGTACTTGGTTTGCGGCAGCAAAATTCCAATCTCTGTCTCTGTCTACATATGTATCCAAATTTACCCTTTTAGTCATATCAGATTATGGGCCAACATAATGACCTCTTTATTTTTTATTTATTTATTTTTATTATATTATGTTAGTCACTATACAGTACATCCCCGGATTCCGATGCAAAGTTC
>NW_023245217.1:0-1844 GCF_002007445.2 Ailuropoda melanoleuca
AAGTTTACTGGATTACTGGATTCAATACAGGGCAATTTCTTGAGTGTTATGATTTTGCCATCACAAATACTAAATGAAGAACTAAGAAAAGATACTGCAAAGGCGTCAGTGATGGGAAAGATTGCTTTGGAATGAATAGGATAACTTCCTTAAGATTGCAACACTAACTGTTGCATGAATGTCATGTTAGGGGGAAAAATCTGACAAAATAAAGTATATTAGATGTCAATGCAGTGTTAGTATCAGTTGAACATAATGAATAGTTAATTTAGCTTACTCTAAAAATCAAAGGTAGTTATATAAGATATGAAAAGGGTGTTATTAATAAAAATGAAACATATTTCTTCCAAGGTGGCATTTAACTAGGTGACCCAGAAGTTAATATATAGAGAAATATTTGTTTTGAAAGGATTTATAAATAATATATGGAAACATATATAGAAAGGGATGTGATGTTGAAATAAAAAAAATTACCCTGTATGGTAGTCTAATGATATATTCTGGAAAGTAGAAATATAGCTGTCTCATTGAATATTCTTTCAAGTATTCTTCCCCTCCCTTATCTCTCCCTCCTCGTACTCCTCTCTTGCATATAGGAAGGAAAAAATGATCACATTATCCACACACAAAAAAGCATATTAAGTAGATAATATTACTCCTGTTTTTCAGATAAAGAAAGTGAATTATGGAAGAATTATATAATTGATCCATTGTCATATTTTGAGTAAATATTGAAATCTGGCACTGTACATGTAATGTCCTCTTCTTAGTTTGTAAAGAAAAAAATCACAGACTTATCACGAACTTCAGGATCATGACAGAAATAAGTTTCCTGTGTCTGGAATGCTCTAACACTGAAAATTAGTAGATTCAGAGAAAGAACAAGGTGGACCTCAGAATTTTGTATGTGATGAATAACACATTGTGCATGCGTTTGAAAGGAAAGAGAAGTTGCCGAAAGTGGAATTTGATCTACTTTTAATATAACATATGCTCACAAACAGATACCAGCTTTAGACTTTTAAAATAAGATAGAAAGCATGGGAAAAGTAAAAAAGAAAAGGGTAGGGTGGGGAGATGAGGGCACCCATCTAGCTATACAAGGAAAGAAAAGAAGCAAAATGGTGTTAAGAAGTAGGTTAGAGTTTAAAAACACCTAGCTAAATCTGCATGAAATCTCTAGGATAGTCACATAGAGAAATGAAAGTAGGTCATTAGATAAAATGTTGCCAGGCTTTCTGCTGCCGGAAAAGAAATTACATAATGGAACATTTGAAATGCCACTGAAGTCATGACTGTTTTTCTAGTCAATATTGTCAGTTTATACTCATCGCATATTATTGTCTGGTGAGTGTGTTAAGAAGATAATTTGATATCATGAATAGAATAATACATCTTTCATGTGTATAATGTAAACACAATATCAAGTTAATGTTAAGTTTAGCCTCTGTGGGTCCATACTGAAATTTTCTGGGAACAAGTCAAGGAGACATTTATGGTTGTGCTGTGGAATTGAACTTAATCACCACTTGGGTTCTTGTGAATATAAAAGTAGTTAATTGAATTGGCAAAAGTGGAATTCCAAAGATATATACAGGACTTTTGAAACAGGCTACTTCTGTTCCCATGAGGGAGAGAAAGCCCCTTGATTAATAAAATACCTGACAGTTTATCACATTAGGTTTAGAGGAACACCAAAAGTGAATGTAAATGCCAAGTTTCAGTATCGTGCTCACTTGGATCCAGCCTGTGAATACATCTTGTTTGGCATTATAGGCAGTGAAGGAGACAGGAAGACCAGTTAGAAGACAGCTTCACTCTTCATGGCAAGACCTAAGATCTAT
>NW_023245218.1:0-1844 GCF_002007445.2 Ailuropoda melanoleuca
GTCTACTCTCGCACTTAGCAGAGCTGAGTAGTTGCAACAAAAACAGTATGACCCACGAAGCCTAAAATCTTTACTATCTGACCATTTGCAGAAAAAGTTTGCCAACCCCTCTGTGGTCTGGTCCACTGTTTGCAAACACATCCCAACAAAAGAACTTGCTTGAACGTCACAGCAATAAAATCAGGCTCTTTGGAGTAACCAATCCCCTTACTGGTTTGCACGTGGATGCCAGTGCCTTCTGCACGGTGGGAAGTGTGATTTGAACCAGTGCCTCTTGAAATATCCTCTTCCGGATGGTGCTGCTGTCATAATCATATTGCTGTCAATACAGAGATAGAAACATATGCTAAATAGCAACATTGCAATCTGTTAACTTTTGCTTAAACAAAAACTCAGTCACTCATTTGTCTCCCTTTTCCCGCTATTTCTGAGGACACTTACAGTGTTTCTATGGTCTCAAAGATCTTACTATACAATTCTCTCGTACTTTGGGTGGCAAGTAAGACTATTAATGATCCATCTTACCGTCCCCTCTTACAGTTAGGGAAACTGAGGCAAGATCAAAACAGTAACTTCTGCATTATAAAGAAGTTGGGGACAGAAATGGGGATGAGTTTGTATGTCATCACCCCTGCCCTGGGTGGGTCCATAAGAGCCAAGATCATCTACTTCCTTCACTTTACAACCAAAAAGCAGAATTAGTGGGTTGTATGATTTCCACAGAGGGAGGGTCTGTCTCATAACTACCTTAACACTGTGGCATGTTAACCGAAGAAGTTTAGTATCTAGACCAAGAAAGATGTTGATTCACTGTTCTGCATGGAATATTCAAACCTAGAGACCAGAGTTTGGTTTCAGATGACCCTTCAAGAGGATCACAGACACACTGGAACACAGTCACGGGCATAGGAGCAGAATGGTCAGGCCAAATAAAAAATGGTTCATGAGACAAAGGCATTTATCCTGGAGATGATAACTTTGGGCAAAATTATAGCTCCATTCAAGCAACCAAAGGCTACTATGTGGAAGAAGGACATGAACAGAGAGAACAGAACTAGAATCACCAATGGTGACAACTTCGCCTTCACATTAGGAAGCACGTTCTTGGAGTTCAAAGTGTCCAGAACAGAAAGGGGCTGTCCGGGGAGGTCGAAAGTGTCCTGACACTGGAGGTGATATTGACATTGATACTATTTTTCTTTCCAATTGCAAGTTCATTATTCCTTGTGTTCCCATAATAAATATTGCTTTTATTATTTTTTAATTTTTTTAAAAGATTTTATTTCTTTGTCAGAGAGAGAGTGAGAGAGAGCATAAGCCAGGGGAGCAGCAGGCAGAGGGAGATGCAGGCTCCCTGCTGAGCAAGGAGTCCGATGTGGGACTCGATCCCAGGACCCTGGGATCATGACCCGAGCTGAAGGCAGACATGCTTCCCTGACTGAGCCACCCAGGAGTCCCATAAATATTGCTTTTAATCTCAGTGATTTGGTTGCCAAAATCAAATCACTGCCTGCAAGGTATTAGGATTGGGTCTAAAAATCAGGGACCACCTCCTAGGCTCTGTGGGACTTTGATCTTCTGCTCCAAGGCACTGTTTAGAGGAATAGGTAGTAAGGAATTAGTGGACTAAATTTAAGAATTGTTTTAGCTCTAGGCTCACCATTGATTAGCCTGTTGAGCTTAAGTAAGTCAGGTTAGCTCTTAGTGAGTCAGTTTCCTCATCTCTATAATGGAGACATATTCTAATTGTCTCACAAGTCCTTGTGATATCAAACAAAACAAAAAAGCTTTAAAAAAAGACCAAGTGCAAGCTGCTATTATTAAAACCATTTTGATATATACTT
>NW_023245219.1:0-1844 GCF_002007445.2 Ailuropoda melanoleuca
ACCATTCTGTCTTGATGACTGTAGCTTTGTAATGTAGCTTGAAGTTTGGAATCATGATGCCTCTAGATTTGATTTTCTTTTTCAGGATTGCTTTTGCTATTTGGGGTCTTTTGTGGCTCCATATAAATTTTGGGGTTGTTTTTGTTCTAGCTCTGTGAAAAATGTTGGTGGTATTTTGATAGGGATTGCATTAAATGTGTGGATTGCTCTGGGTTGTATAGACATATTAACGATATTTGTTCTAGTTCATGAACATGGAATTTTTTTTTTTTCATTTCCTTGTGTCCTCTTTGATTTCTTTTGTTAAGTGTCCTGTAGTTTTCAGAGTACAGATCATTTACCTCTTTGGTTAGGTTTATTCCTTGATATCTTCTGGGTTTTGGTGCAGCTGTAAATGGGATCGATTCCTTGATTTCTCTTTCTGCTGGCTCATTGCTGGTGTATAGAAATGCAACAGATTCTTGTGTGTTGATTTTATATCCTGCAACTTTGCTGAATTCATGTATCCATTCTAATTATTTTTTGGTGGAGGCTTTCGGGTTTTCTACATAGAGTATCATGTCATCTGTGAATAGTGAAAGTTTGACTTCTTCCTTGTCAGTTTGGATGCCTTTTACGTCTTTGTGTTGTCTGATTGCTGAGGCCAGGACTGCCCGTACTATGTTGCATAGTAATGGTGAGAGTGGACATCCTCTCCTGTTCCTGACCACAGGGGAAGGCCTCTCAGTTTTTCCCTGATGGGGATCATATCAGCTGTGGGTCTTTTGTATATGGCCTTTATGATGTTGAGGTGCGTTCCCTCTACACCTACTTTGTTGAGGGTTTTTATCAAGAAAGGATGCTGTATTTTGTCAAATGTGGAGCACCTTTTCATATGCTTATTGGTTATTAGTATATATCCTTTGAAGATATGTCTGTTAAATATTTTGGCCTGTTTTTAATTGGTTTATGTCTTTTTACTGATATCCAAGACTCTTAACATTGGATATCTATTTCTTCTCGCTGGTTGCCATGAGGATCAGGCTGGAGGTAGGGGACTGCAGGGAAGCTGGCTGTAGGCTAGCAGGTTGTTCCTGAGGCAGCTGCCCACCACTGCACCCCAGCTCTGCTGCAGCCATGTGCATCCCTGGTTTAGCCCTGCTGGGCCCGAGTTCCATGGTACACGTTTGCTGTCAAGCAGTCATGGCCAAGCATATTGTTGGCATCCTTGTAGGAATGCCTCGAGCCATCCCAGATGCTTCCCCTGCTGATTTGCGGGAAGAGAAATCTCTCTTGCAGGAGAGCAGTTGATGGTGAGGACGTGCTGAGTTGTTGAGTGGGTCTGCCTTCAAGGGCCAGCCTGGCTGGGCAGGTAGCCTTGAACTTTGCAGATGGAAGGGCCAAGGAGAAGCAGGACACGGACCACAGAGGAGAGGAAAGCTATTTTCCTAGCACTGCTGACAGAGTGACTTCTGCCTTTGTAGAATTTGTTTTCCCCACTGCAAATAAAGTGGGTGTGTTCACCGAGGTAAATTATAAAGACAAGAGAAAGAGAAAGAAATGAAGAAAACAATTCTACTTGTTACACACACACACGGCTGTGTTGAAACTAGCAAGACCAAGCAAACCCGTAAACAAATGACAAGAAAATCAGTGTGATTACCAGAATCCTTTTTCATGTAAATATGCACAATACTGAACTGTGTTCCTTTCTGGTTTTGACATGGCCAGGGTCTTCTAGTGAATAAAATACTTCCTGGAAATTTGTTCTGAAGTCACGTGAGGGAGGAGTCCTGTTTTGCCAAGGGAGTGCGCTGGAGCACCGGTGACCGGGAGATGCATTATTGCCTGTTTGGTAAATTGCA
>NW_023245220.1:0-1844 GCF_002007445.2 Ailuropoda melanoleuca
ACTGGGAGCCTGCTTCTTCCTCTCCCACTCCCCCTGCTTGTGTTCCCTCTCTCACTGACTGTCTCTCTGTCTAATAAATAAATAAAATCTTAAAAAAAAAACAAAAAAACCTAAATCCTTGACTGTCAATTGCCATGAGGATTTTCTGTCTTATGTACATGGAGGTAGTTTTTAATGATTGAATTTATTTTTTATTTTCTGATAGAGACTAATTTTGCTAAAAGAAATGACAATTGATCTTCAGATATGGCTTGATGTCTGTATTGAGAAACTAATTTAGAATAAAATATATTTTTGAACTGAGATCACGGCTTTCATTACTAACAAACTTCTGGGATAACACTTACACTGCTCTGAAGTAACCTGGGAGAGCAGAGTCTTAGTCCTGACACACAGTGGTGGATTGAAAAATTTTGCTTAAAAAAAATCTAGGTACTTGATTTTGTTTACTTCGTTTTTGGAGATCATAAATGCAAAAAAACAAAATTTATGAGGTTATAAATAATCTGCAGTATTTTCTATCATCTGCTAAAAGACTGAGTTATTTTTAACATTAAGTATATCTTCAAGATACAGTAGCAATTACATCCATAGAAAAAGGACTTATTAGGCATTTCCTTGCACATCTGGATATGGGCACCTGTTGAAATTTTCTTGACATGTGCTTGATTTTCATTTTCCTTAGAATGTGTTACTTTGCTGGAACCATATTCAAAGGCTAGATCGATTGATCCCCTGTAAAATACACTTGAAGGTTAAGTAACTACAGATCTCAGCTAATCCCATGTAATCTGCTGTTACTAAATGGCGGTTTGTATTCCTGGCACACCCGTTTCTGAAGCTTAGGATTTAGGTTTTACTTTTTGTTCAAATAACCTCTAGAAGGAGCGATGCGTCTCTCAGCATGTCTGCGCATTGTACTTATTGGCTTTTTGGAGGGAGTGAGCTGTTCATGTCCTTCACAGTGCACCTGCGATTATCATGGCAGAAATGACGGCACAGGATCAAGGTATGCTCCTCTCCTTGCTACTAAGTGTCTAATGATTCTAAGGAAAAGGACTCCAACTAGACAGCCTTATTTTGAAAGCAAATTGTTGGCCAGGTATCAGAGGAGAGAAGGTTTAATTTACAAAAGCTTTAACTTCTTTGTGTTAATACTGGTTGCCCACTCCATTGTTTTCATTTTGAGCAGTTTAGCTTTTAAAAGCCCCTCAAATTATTTGAGACTCTCAAACACATTCTGTATTACACAAGTATCTGTTGCACTCATATTAACAACATGTCCCTTTCAGGAGGTCAAACCACTGAAATGAGTGTGGCCAGCTCAGCTTGTTCATAGAAAGCAAGCCCAGGAGGGAGGGCCGTTCAGGAGGTACTTGACATGCCCAGATGATTTGCTTCCCTGATTTCCCATTTCATTTTGAGGGTTACTCATGCCAACTAGATAGATTTTAAAAAGTAGGAAGGAAAATCACAAGAGTGAAATTACAGAGGTTCATAATTAAGATTTTTCATTTTAAAGTTTTGGAGTTTACAAAGAAAAGTTTGAAAGATGCGGATCAGCCCTGTCTGTTTCAGATACTGAGGGGCCTCACAGAAGTTAGTCACTCTCTGCGTTGCTTTCACATCTACCTGTGAATTGAGAATAATTACATACTTAAAATGTAGGTGAATCCTTTGAGATAGAAGTTAAAGGCAAATCAGGACTTTTGTTAGCTAAACATGGTAGAACTTGATTTTTTTTTGGAGAGGATATTTATTTATTTATTAAAGATTTTATTTATTTCAGAGAGAAAGCGAAAGAGAGCACGAGTGGGGGGTGGGGGTGGGGGGGGAGGGAGAAA
>NW_023245221.1:0-1844 GCF_002007445.2 Ailuropoda melanoleuca
AAAAAAAAAAAAAAAGATTTTATGTTTAAGTAATCTCTACACCCAATGTGAGGCTCGAACTTACAAACCCGAGATCAAGAATCCCATGTTCTACTGACTGAGCCAATCAGGCACCCCCTGAAGTCAATGTTTTATTACCAGTGCCACTGCTTCATTGGGCTGGGATTGGAGATGAGTACCCCAGGACCAGATTACCATTTAGTAGCATGCCTAAGATTTAGTTAGCTGTCAACGGTCGAGAAGTAAAGACTCAACCATGGGGCCAGATTGGAGGGCTTCTCACAGGAGTGAGTGACTACCACGCAGTGACACCTTTTCACATAAAACTTAGTTACTGAATGTATAATGCACTATGCAAAATGTATAATGGCGATGGATGTGTTTTTATTAGAAAGTGATCACAATGGGGGCACCTGGGTGGTTCAGTCAGTTAAGCATCAGACTCTTGGTTTTGGCTCAGGTCATGACTTTAAGCCCTGTGTCCAGCTCTGCGCGGAACTCTGCTGTGGGCGCTTCTCTCTCTCCTTCTCCCTCTGCCCCTCCCCCCACTCACTCACACTCTCTCTCTCTCAAATAAATAATGAAATCTTTTTTAAAAAAAGTAATTACAATGTATAACAATGCAAGAAAATCTAATATCCTTCTACAATCAAAAACCTTGTCCATTAGCCTTTGTTTTAACTATAGTTAAGTACCCTAGTCAATAATCGTCTGGTTAAACTAACTCAGGTTTACTTTGGCCCACGCAGATAAAATTTGCCATAAATTTTCTCTTATAATCACAGATCTGCAGACACGCCTTTGATCCAAGACCAAGGGCCTTCAGAGCAACTTTCTTTTATTTATTTATTTGAGAGACAGAGAGAGAACGAGCAGGGGGAATGGCAGAGGGAGGGGGAAAAGCAGGCTCCCTGCTGAGCAGAGAGCCGGGATAGGGTCTCAGTCCCAGGACCCTGGGGTCATGATGTGAGCGGAAGGCAGACGCTTAATGGATTCAGCCACCCAGGGGTCCCAAGAGCAACTTTTCATAAAGAAATTCTTATATGCAGTTTCTACTCAGCTTATCCATAACTGCTTACAACCTAGGGAAAGAAAGCAGCTACTTTACGTTTCCCTGTTTCAGACCTCACCATTTTGGCCTCATGGCAAAGGAGAGAAAAAAAGATGTTTTCAGCATGACCTGGACCTAAATGAAAATCCTAAAAGGATTCTCTTTCAGTCATCAGGCAATTCTATAAGTGCTGACTAACTTCCTCCAATCTCTCCTAGTCTTTATACTACACTTGCCATCTATGTATTATTGACTTATTTCGAACAGCTTTAGTAGAACTCCATTTTTTTAAAAACCTGCTTCTTAAAGAAACTCATTCTTAAAGTGATATCAGACTCCCCCTCACTTGTTCTCAAACATCTTTGCAACATGTTAAAGTAACACGTGTTTTGAAGCAATTCATTCAATTTTTCAACACTTGTTGCGCCCCTACCAGGGCCAGGTGCTGGGAAGACAGCAGAATAAAGCAGACAGCAATCCTTGCCGTCATATAGTCTACAGCCTACTGTAAATAGTTGCGCAGTACGGAAAAGGGGAAAAGCTGTGGGGAAAAATTAAGGCAGGCAGATAAGGAGCGGGGATTGCAATATTAAGTAAGGCGGTCAGCTAAGCTGGCTGAGACTCTTGAAATAATTGCATATTTCCTATTCTTGACTTAAAAAGCAAAAAGATGTCTATTGATAATCCTCCCACTGCAAAAAGCTGAAATACTATTTTTAATTGCTTGTAAGCCTGTATACCCTTGATTAAATATTTTTGTGTGGCTCTATCTTCTGCCAGGAAGAAAAAAAAA
>NW_023245222.1:0-1844 GCF_002007445.2 Ailuropoda melanoleuca
CCAAGTAATTTCAGAATTATCCACACAAAAAGATGGTCTATAGTTTTCATGTAACTAGGCTTTCTTTCCCTGCATAAGTCAAGTGAAGATTTAGTCCTTCATAAGGAGTGCATTCTCCCACAAACTTCTCCAGTCTTAGCTTGATTCTGCCACCTCAGTTTACCTTCCTTACCGAAGACAGGACTTTAATAGTTATAGTTGGGCTTAGATGGCCAATAACTCTTTGGTAAAAATTTTATACCTTCCACCAAAGGGGAATTTATTTCTTGGGCCCCTCCTGGTTTATGACTGCAAACATCTTAACTCCTTTTTACAAGGCTCCAGAAAGATACTGAGTTCCAAGCCATGAGCAAGTTTGAAAGTGGGTCATTTAATTCTAATCCATTCTTCTCAGTAGTAAGAGCTCTGAACATGCCAGTCCTTTTACTAAATGACCTTTTCTGAAAACATCTTTCCAAATACTTTTTTGTCAAAAGGATACAGCCTGTTTCTATGTTGAGAAGACTATTTATAGAATAGGTGCTGGATAACCCTTTACAATGAATAGATCCCCAGTGCACAGTTCAGGATACATGTATACACAGGACAGTTTTCAATGGTCATCTTTTTATTGCCATGGGGAATGGAGCATGTTTTAGTTTTAATTTAACCTCCCTCTGATGAAAACCAGGGTAAGTTTTGTCCATTCTTCTTACTATAAACCTTTCTTCCACCTTGGCTTACCCTTACCTGTTCCATCAAAAGGATTCTAGTAATAAGCATTCCTTATTAAAGGTAACCATTAAGTAGCAAATTATTCTCCTCCTTCTGTATTTATATAGGTGATCACTGGGATATAAGGAAAGGAATGCTATTGCTATTACTACTGATCCCCTAATCCTAACACAAAGCTGTGTTATGGGACTACATTGTGTAATGTCCAGTCCAGACACTGCCAAAGTACCCATGTTTAGAACTTGCATTTTCTGAGCCATGCTCTCAAGTTGTTGGTGGCCTCCGCCCCTGCCACCGTTTCTCAGCCATCTCTACTGCAGGGTCTAAGGAGTTGCAGAGATTTGGTATGATCAGAAGTAATCATTGCTCACACACTTCCCCTCCTCTTACCGTTTACCCTTGATTGTTAAGTTACTTTATACCCTGGAGTGAAAAACTAGGGTGACACTTTCACTTTTGTGTTCTCTTGTATGTAATCATTTAATAATTCCTGTTTAGTTCTCATCCCTGCTAGCTCTCAAGGATTTCTTCCTATCTCTACTGTATCCCTTGGTTTTTAATTAAAAACTTTAGAGCAGTTTCACAGCAAGATTGGGTCACAGCAAAATTGAATGGGAAAAGTTCTCCCATATCTCTTGTCCCCAGACACCCACAACCTTCCTCACTATTGACATTCTGTACCACAGTGGGACATTAATTACAATCAATGAATCTATATTGGCACATTACCAAACTGCACAGTTTACATTAGGGTTCGCTTAGTATTTTACATTCAGTGGATTTTGGCAAGTGTGTAATGATATGTATCCATCATTATAGAATCATATACAAGTTTCACTACCCTAAAACTCCTGCACTCTATTATTAACCCCTCTCCCTCAGCCCCTGGCAACCATTCATCTTTTTACTGCCTCCAGTTTTGCTTTTTCTTTTCATTCAGGATATGCATGCCAGTTTTAACAGAGCTCCACATTTCCTATTAAATCTCCCTTCCTGGGCACCTGTGTGGCTCAGTCATTAAGCGTCTGCCTTCAGCTCAGGGTGTGATCCTGGGGTCCTGGGACAGAGGCTCAGGGCGTGATCCCGGAGTCCTGGGATTGAGCCCCACGTCAGGCTCTTCCACTGGGAGC